>NC_135225.1:3548200-3648200 GCF_052324685.1 Brachyhypopomus gauderio | reverse complement strand
TGACAGTGTCGATAGCCTTGTCTGGCTTGTTGGTATAACTGAATTATTCATTCATTTCCCCTGATAAGTACCTAGGGACTAAAATCACGGTGGTTTATGAATGAAACCTTGGCGCTCTTCAGCTAAGAGAGAATCACCTTGTGGGCTTCTGTGTCCCCTCTGTGTTGGGATGAAGAGAGATTTGCGTGACGCTCCCGTACACGGCATGGTGTAGTTGTCACAGGGCGCTTCGTGGATGTGTTTGCCTTGTTTGGGTGCAGGCTGGTTTAACTACACCACCACATCCCTGCTCTAATCAGCACAGCGTGGGCCTCTGAGAGGGTCATTGGCAGCCAGTGTCCAGTATGTGGACATCTCCCATGGAGTCAGGTGGTGAATTATTCACTCATCTACGTAGCAGACACTCTTCTCACGCCGGCTCACGCTCCGTGTGTTTCTGTCAAGGGTGGGGGAAGAGAATATGTCTATTTTAATGTTTTACACTATAGTCTACTTGTAATTTTGGATGAGGGAGAGCTTTGGTTTATTTTCCTGGTGTGATAACGTGTGGTGGGTTGCGTGAATCTGATTATTTATGTTGTGACATCCAGATGTGTACTCCTAAATATTGATGTGTATCTTCAGAATGATACAGATGAGTGTGAACGTATGTAATGTAGAGTGTCACCCCTGATAATCTCCAGCTAGTTAGGGATGCACCTAGCACCAGGTCACCTTGAACTGATATTTCACTGTTCATTCACACCGAGCCACAGCAGTCAATGGGCAGTGAACACAGAAGTGCGAGACGTGCACTGCTTCTACCGGCGGGGGAGAGGACTTGGGGGGGTTTGGCACTCTCACCCCCCCTCTACACTCTCACCCCTCATCACTCTCACACTCCCATAACCACCCCAGGGAGGTTAGCTCTTTCTAAAAGGTATGTTGCTCTTCTAGGGTATGCCTTCAAATGTTGAGCATTAGCTAGTTAGCACACACTCCTTTCATATGTCCAGAATGAGATATTGTTCAGCTCGTGGCCTGTTTTGCATGAAGCGAAAGACCACGTTCTGTTCTTTTAGATGTCATGAGTTCGGTCAGCGAATGTCTGCAATGTTCATCTCGGGAATGAGAACAAGAAATGGAAGAAAGCTCATGGTCTTCTGAAGTCACATCCATATTGAGTTCCTGAATGACATTTGGGTTCGGGACAATTTCACTGTGAAATTAAGAAAGGCTGAACGCTGCCGTGTTGTGTGCACTGCGTGTGAAGGACTGAAGCACTGAACCTGCCTGGTCTCCCAGAAGACGCCACGCCAGAGCTGTCTCCTGTCTCCTGTCCCCTCCGGCCATGTTCCCACTCTGAAGTCTAAGCTAGTGGACAGCTCACAGTTGCCAGACGTGTGGCTTTTTGAGAATGGGAAAACTCCTCTATAGAGGAGGCATTTGTCTGTGCTGAAGAATATCTGTATGTCCTAGTCTCCCCCCACAGGTCAAGGGTCAGGTCTGTTATGGTTTCATCTCATTGTGTGAGAGCTTTGCTATTGTGGGATTACACTTCGCTTTTACTACGAACCTCAAACGTGAAGAGACCTACAAAGCTGCGTGCGTCAGCCTCCAGCTAAATGAGTAACGGCTGAACTACATAATGGAGCTGCTCATAAGAGACAACAGGAGAGAAGTTAAACTAACTTAATCAGCCCTGCTACCCCTGGGGGGGGGGGGGGGGGGGGGGGGTACTAACAGTGTACTGTGTGTAGGGTGCTGGGAGAGTCTCTAAATGTAGTGACATTCCTGTGTAACTTATGGGCCAGAAAATGTTTGAAAACATAATGCTCTTAGCAGGGTGTTGTAATGTTCTGTATAAAATCTTAAGCAGGTTGACCTAATATTAGAGAGAACAGAGCAATCTTTTAGTTTACATGAGTGAATGTGGGCGTGTGTGTGTGTGTGTGTGTAAGAGTGTAAGAACTGAGCAGGGTCATGACTGTGCTGAACCACGAGAGCTCTCATGACTCTTTCTCTCAGAACTCTCTCTCTCTCTCTCTCTCTCAGGACTCTCTCTCTCTCTCTCTCTCTCTCTCTCTCCCTCTCTCTCTCAGGACTCTCTCTCTCTCAGGACTCTAAAGACTCTCTCTCTCTCTCTCTCTCTCTCTCTCTCTGTCTGTCTGTTAACACCCATCTCATGATGCAATGTGAAACGTTATACAGTGTGACTGCCTTCATGCTATATTAGACACAGTGCACTTTTGCGTCTCCCTCTAATGGGTCACATGTGGTTTTACGTGTGTGAAACTTTACTCCTAGAGCTGTGAAGACAATAAACATTAGTGATCTGCTCTAATGGTCTACACACGGCTTGATTCCCAAGTTTTCTTAGATTTTTCTATTTTATTTATTTATTTTTTAAATTGATTTATCTATCTTATCATTTAATATTAGAAAATATGTATTTTCACATATTTTATTGGAAACATGGGGTCTATAAATGAAAAGTGGCATAGTTGTTTGGCTCAGTGCATAAGCACTTGCAAACGGCAATTGTATATGGGTTTTGTACACATCTTTAATGTGATTTTACTATTTCCCTATATTACTTTTCTACTTTTTTAAATATTTTGCATTCTTACTTGGCAGTGTTTATTATTCACTTGGTTAAATGTGTGTGTGTATTAATATATAATATAATATATACATATAATTTTTGTTTTCTGAGCCCAATGTTGTAGGAAATCGTTACAAAAAATCCCACGGCACTGTTGAAAGAACAGGCTCACTCTGCCCCCTTGTGGTGGTGGTGGGGGGGGGAGCAAAAACATTTCGTGATCCATCTCCCTAGAGGAGTCCGAGTGGGGCTGAGGCATTGCACCAGCGTCCGCTGTGCCAAACGGGACCAGCCCCTGCAAAGGCCTGGACAGGAAGTGTTGCTGCCCTGGGGGGAAGGGGCTGGCAGATTGGACCCAGGGTGGCTGTGTTTGTTCAGCGGCTCTTATCACGCAGCACAGAGCTCCTCTTCCACAGACCGATACTCACTGGAACTCTGCATGGGTCAGACAAAGAGGCTCCATTAAAAATGCAGCTAGGTGTTTTCTCATTAGACAATGCAGGATATCAATCCAAATACATGGCACTGAAAGCAATCAGCCAATGGTCATCTATAATGGATGCTATGGTCCTGCTCTTCAGAGGGTCTATTGTTTAATGCTTAAGTCAGCCTTCTGGGACATGTAAGGAGGGGTTTTGTGGCTGCTGTATATGTTAATAACTGAGAGGACACTTTGCTGAAAATGTTTGCTTTTGTGCCTAGCAAAGGAAATCGTGACCAAGACATTTAGTTTTGCGGCGCATGAAAGAGACACATTTATATAAATCACTGTACTTGAGATTTGCATTCTTGGTGAATGTCTTCCTGCACATTGAATGTTCTAGAAATAGATGCAGGACTTCAACTATTCGGAACTCCTCTGCTTATGATCGGGTTGAGTGTTAAAGATGTGGCTGGAGTGAGATTCTCTGTGCCATCTTCTCATGCTAAGACCACTCTGAGGTGTTTGAACTTTTCGACAGGCCACACAGAAGTGCAGGTGTTCTACAGTGGCAGTCACATGATTATTAAGAGTGAACATATTGAAAGGACCTCTGTTTCTGCTCTTTAATGTAGTCAGACTGCTGTGTTTTTTGTAGTAATGGGTTTTCTCCAGAACCCTTTGTGTAGACCAGTCAGCGGGACCCGATTTAAGTGGCGGATTGGACAGTAATGGGGAAAAAGAGCAAATCCTGCAGGTGCAGCTCAGCAAGAGCAACAGTAGCCAGTTATGAACCAACCAGTACTCACCCAGTACTCACCCAGTACTCACCCAGTACTCACCCAGTAACCAACCAGTAACCACCCAGTACTCACTCAGAAACCAACCAGTAACCACCCAGTACTCACCCAGTAACCAACCAGTACCCACTCAGTACCCACTCAGTAACCACCCAGAAACCACCCAGAAACCACCCAGTACCCACCCAGTACCCACCCATTATCCAACCAGTACCCAACCAGTACCCACCCAGTAACCAACCATTATCCAACCAGTACCCACCCAGTAACCAACCATTATCCAACCAGTACCCACCCAGTATCCACCCAGAAATCACCCAGTAACCACCCAGTAACCACCTAGTATCCACCCAGTAACTAGCCAGTACCCAACCAGTATCCACCCAGTAACCAGCCAGTCATTTCAAATGGCTGCTTAAGTGACTCAGACTATCGCAGGGCAAACCAAAGCCAAAAGGTGAAACCAAACAAAAACAACAGCTAGCAGCACTCAGTGAGGAAGCAGAAGGCTCAGGTGTACCAGCCTTGTGTTTAATTTTTTAAACAAGTCCCTTACCGCTGACCTGAGGCGCTGTCAGGCGGCCCTGCTGGTGGTGCAGACACCCAGGCTCTGAGGTGCTCAGTTTCCACTTTTAAATGTTTGAGGTGCTCTCTGAGGCTCTTTTGGCTTTGAGGAGCACTACAAAAGTGCCCTCGGTCTCGCCTTTCACCACACCATCACGACCTTTTCCGCTCAGATGGAACTTAACCTTGAGAACTTACTCTATCTTCACTTTGAGCTTAGAAACCAGTTCCACCTGCCACACTCTTTGATGTCCTGTGCTTGACAAGCTCATGTATTTCTATGTGCGTTTGTGAAAGAAGGCAAGAGTTATTGTTAAATTCACATATTTTTATGAATTTCCTTGACTTCAACTAAAGCCCCAAGCTTTCAAGGGCCATCAAAGCACTCTGAATTTACTATTAGTGACTTGGATGTATGTTTAATAGGATCTTGCCTTGTTCATGTTTATGGACATCTGTTGTGACTGGCAGGTGCTTGGGGTATTAACTAAATATATATTTTACTTTCATTGTTATTAATCAGATATATATTAGAATGTCCTGTGCATGAGCCATATTTTAACAGCAAAAGAATCACATGCTTGTACGTTTTATTATATTCAGTTTGAGTATATTTTAGAGCTCCACACAGAAGAGCAGTATAAATCTGTGTGGTCTGCTTTCTATCTCGGCTGTGCAGCTATTTTAATCTAATGTGGCCATCGACTAGCACAGAAAGGACAAGCAGAGATAAGGCCTTAGAACAGCTTGGCTTGTAAATCCCAGGTGCTGAATATTTTCTAGGTGCTCTGTCTGTGTGGGGGGAAAAAAATGTTTCC
The DNA here is from genome assembly GCF_052324685.1 of Brachyhypopomus gauderio. Classification (NCBI taxonomy): domain Eukaryota; kingdom Metazoa; phylum Chordata; class Actinopteri; order Gymnotiformes; family Hypopomidae; genus Brachyhypopomus; species Brachyhypopomus gauderio. Next base: position 3,643,013 of record NC_135225.1, on the reverse strand, counting down.
TAATTGTTATTAATTCCAAACTCTCACTTAGATTATTTGGTATTAATGTACAGTTTGTAAAAAAAAAAGCCAGAATGAAAATACATGTTAACACGGAGGCACAAGTGGCCTGACCCCTTGCACTCAAACGCTGACCTGTATTAAGCTTAATACACAGTGTGATCTATGGTGTGATATTAAAGCACTGCCTCATAGATTTGTCAGCAGACTGATACATTTTGACACTGCACTGATACCACTTAGCATATCAGAGATAGCCTTCCATATAAGTGTCCCGAATCCGGTTACAGCGGGGTGTCTGCCTTTAATAGATAAAACATTACGTGAGCTGATAATGAGCGTGTGTTCAGGTGTCTGTGTGTGTGTGTGTATTCAGTTGTCTGTGTGAGGGTTTGAGTGTGTGGATGTTTGCGAGCATGTATCCATGTGCAGCGCACTACAGCATGACGGCCATTTGATAGCAGCAGGCTGGGTTTCACCTGGTCAGGGGTGAAGGTCCATCTCAAATGCGGCAGCTCAGAGAAGGTCAAATGGTTTGACCCCCAGGACGCTGTGTGTTTGCTCCTGCACCCCTAACTACAGGAACCAGGCACCACTGGACCGGGACTCAGGTCCACAGAGCCCATCGCTCAGAGCCTGGGCTGGGGCAAACGAGCCTGGGCAAACGTGTGTGTGAGGCCACCGTCTATAGTGCATATGGGGGTGGACACACACAACCATGTGTATATGCGCATGCACACACACACACACACACACACACACGCTTCCAAATGGAAAGATTACCATGCTGCGTGTGTGTTCTCTTTCTCCTCACACAGAACAGCTGAGGTGTATTAAATGCATGTGCTGTGTGTGGTGTTAAGCAGGTTAAAGTCATCTGTGTTAATGGTAGCCATCTCAGTGGAGCTTCACTAATGAATTGTCTCTTCTCTCTCTTTTCCCTCCAGGTGGTGTTGGTCTTTGCGCTCAGTATTGGAGCCCTGGGGATTTACTTCATAGACTCCTCTGAGTGAGTGTTGTACTTTTCTAGATTTATTTCAGTTAGCTAAAATGTAAGCGAAGGCCTGCAGTATAAGCCCATATAATATTTGAATAAGAACAAGAAGACTTTTCTCTTTTACACTTTAGCTCAAACTGCACGTCTGATGGGAACTATTAATTAAATTCTCATTTTGGTCACTAAGAGCTTAGCCAGTTGTGTTTGGCTACACTGTTTGGCTTATTAGCTTCTGTGAAGGTCACTGGGTCAGGTGTATCTCAACTATACCGAAAATGACTTTTGTGAATCAGCATCACGTTATTTCCCATCTGCTGTGAGAACTGTGTTAGTTAAGTGGACAGGGGGGGAATCCCACTGGTTTATCATATCAGACCTCTACCCTGGTGGGGACTTTCCTCTGTAACAAGCCACAGTTTCACTCATGTAGGTAATGATAGTATTTTAATAATCCCTCAATTACCCGCTATGTGAAGTGTACCATTATAGAATTCTCTCTCTTTGTTCTGGTCCCAGTGCAAAATAGGATTTTAAATCCAGCCTTGGTTGGGCATGATTATTTTGTCAATGGAAGATAAGTGAATCAGTTTCCATGGTTACATCAGACAGAGCATCTCCCCTCCCCCGTTCTCCTTAGAGACAGGTGCGCTGTTCGTTTGCCCAGCTGTTGCCCAGGCAACCAGGTATCAGTGTTTGCAAATAGAACTCATATTTCCTCATGATCTGTGCCCCTGTCATCCTGACTGTGGAAGCAGTGACTCAGGCTTAAAAAAAAAAAAAAAGGCTTAAAACCAGCAAATGGAAGACTGCAGACTTTGAATCCTTGGTTGGGTATCAGGGGATGTTGACACAGAACTAGAGGGCTGGTAATTTCCTCCTGTTTAGTGTTGTCGTGCCCACAGGCACAAGCGTCGCACGCGTTTATTCCGTGTGTAGACGTGCAGCGACTGCAGCGACAAATCAGCTCAAATACGGAGCTGTTAGAAAAAAGATCAACGTCTGCTTCGAGGCCCTACACAGGGAGAAACAAAGTGTGCTTTTGGAGCTTTTGCTTTATGTACATTTTGGTCCTGTGTTTACACGGTAGCTGTTTAGCAGGAGATCTCCGCTGGTACAATCTCCCCTGCAGCGTCAGCCGAGCTGCTCCGTCACAGCCGAGACTCACCGTTGCTCGGTGATCCGTAGTGACGGCGGCTTGCGTGTGGCTGATGCAGGTGCGGTGTAATCACCTGGGTCTCCTGCGGGCTGTTTCCTCTAGATGACAAACGGCTTGACTGGGCAGAAAGTGCCACGTGGGGCTCTAGTCAGAATATGAGCAGTGACGTCCTGAAAAAGTCAAGGTGCAGCACTTAATCTAAGTTGAGAGCGAGTGGAGGAATGATCCTCAGCACAGGTCCAGTCTTGCGTTTAAAGAGGAAGATTAAGCATCCATTGCTGGGCCTGTTGCTGAACAGAGCGCCCCAGACAGGAGTGAAGCATGTTGCACTGGAAGCATTTCATCTCCAGAAGGCCGGGAGGCGGTCTGAAGAATGGGGCGGAGCTGAAGAGCAACAGGACCAGGTGCTGAACATGTGTGTTGTGGCATTTATAATCACACATGGGTGATTCAGCATTTATACAGTAGTTGTGATCTGTGCTCTGATGTGGAGATAACCAGAAACGAACAATTATAATGGTATCAAACGTTGCTTCAAAATAAAGGCACAAATTATCTTGTGAAGATTAAATAAGTATTAGAAATGAGGCTTTATAAGGCTGGACCCAGTGCTGCTGGTGAGGTACCCTTAGGAACATACTAAAGTTTGACATTTGTCAGGCAGTGTTGTTCTGATTCAAAGTTTCTGCTGAGTGGGAGGTCGAAGGTTGGACAGTGTTGTTTCTGGGTCACGTCATACTCCTGGGTTTAATTTCCCCAGTGGAAACAGGATAATGGTGATAGACATAAGGCCATTTGACAGTGTTCCTGGAGGGAGATTGTTTGAGATTTTTGGTTTTTGGGACACTAAAACATGGTGGACATCAGTAAGGGGACTAAAGTTTGTGTATATATAGGTAGATATATGCAGATTTGTATGCTGTGGTCAGTCTCTGCTCTCGTTTGTCTACGGCTGATCTAGGACACATCACAGCATCCATATTCTCCCTTCAGTACCTGGGACAGCGCCAAACCAGGCCACAGCCACAGCTCACATTAATGCTGCTGGTAATGAGCTAAACAGAAGTGAGCTGTGGCCCCTGGTCCCAGTCCTGATCCCAGTCCTGATCCCAGTCCTGATCCCAGTCCTGATCCCGGTCCTGATCCCGGTCCTGGTCCCAGCCCCTGCACCATGCTACCTCGAGCCTTTTGTCCAGATATCCACACCACAGAGAGACTTGTGCAAGCACCCCCCCCCCCCTTCTGCGCTAACGCTCTTCAACTGACCTCTGCTGCTAGCGTGACTCATGCACTAATGGCTTGGAAATGGACCATCTGCAGGTGCTGAACCATTTTTGCTCATATTCATCATAATGTGTACTGACAGTCCGGGACTCAATAATCCATTTCTATACTCCTGTGCGTGTTAAAGATGATGAAAAAGCAAGCGTGATGTGTTGGGAAAACGCCATGGGAAGACATTGGAAGGACTCGGAGATGATGGCGGGTCCCAGGTGGTCCGGGGGGTTCCAGGGGGTTTGGGGTGTCCCGGAGGGTCCCGGGGGACACCCTTCACAGCCCAGCGGACATGCACCCCTCTGCTGACCAATGAGACACCTCTGAGCCACATGACTCATGTCCCATACAAGCATGTTTTGATAACGGCCCACTGAACACGGCCCGAGTGCAACTGTACTGCTCCACTTCGGTTCTGTTGTGCTGAGAGAGACACAGTCAGCAGTTATTACTGCTTTATTATTAAAACTTAATTTCCTGACATTTGTGTGAGGTGAAATGCCGTGATTGGTGCAAGAATGAAGGTGTGTGAGGCGGCAGACACCTCAGGACACGCCCCCTCGTCACACAAGCACGGCTTCCCATAGTGTGGCGCTGAGACCCGAATCAGCTCAGTCTGTATATGCAGCTCCACAGCCTGAAACAGCAGCTACCTGCCGTCCTCTGGACACTCATGTATCTATCCGTCCAGCTAAATCATGTGTGTAAATCATGTGTGTAAATCATGTGTGTGAATCATGTGTGTGAATCGTGTGTGTGAATCGTGTGGGTGAATCGTGTGTGTGAATCGTGTGTGTGAATCGTGTGTGTGAATCGTGTGTGTGAATCGTGTGTGTGAATCGTGTGGGTGAATCATGTGTGTGAATCATGTGGGTGAATCATGTGGGTGAATCATGTGGGTGAATCGTGTGGGTGAATCGTGTGGGTGAATCGTGTGGGTGAATCGTGTGTGTGAATCATGTGTAAATCATGTGGGTGAGCGGCAGGAAGCAGGACAGTTTGGTTTGGGCTGCAGAACGTTTTGCTCTTTCGCTTTGCGTAATTGTCGTTCTTAATGGGAACGAGTGGTACTTTCTCTTCACAAGCCTTCACTGCACTGCACTGTAAAGACAGAGATATGTAGGCCAACAGCAGGGGGCGCCGCTCTTTAAGGAACGCCTTTATTTATGGCCCATATAGTCTGCATGGGAGCCTGAATGTTACATACACGCCACATTAACAGCAGTGGAGACACTGGGGGTGAGTGAGGGTGAAAGGGCTGCGCTACGGTGAGCAGAGGGAGCTGCCTCAGGCGGAGCAGTGTGTGTGTGTGTGTGTGTGTGTGTGTGTGTGTGTGTGTGTGTGTGTGTGTGTGTGTGTGTGTGTGTGTATGTGTGAGCAGGGCCACCACTGCAATGCAGGGATGAATAATCCACACCGTTTAATTCTAGTGGAGCATGGCCACACTTTCAGGTCTCCCACACACCAGGAGCCTGTGGAGTTCTCAATCTAAGCTCAGCTCAGAGAGAGAGGGGGAGGGAGAGAGAGATAGAGAGGGGGAGAGGGAGAGGGAGAGGGGGGGGGGGGCTGAGAAAGGGATTAGCCAGCATGCAAATGGATGGGCAGACATGTTTTTGAGGCTAGTGAAATATGCTTGTAACCCAATACATCATTACTGTAGCTAATGATAAACTAGTAATTGTTTCTGATCTTAGACTCCATCTCTGCTGTCAGATGTTGCTCTCTACATGATCCAGTATATAGGAGCCCTGGGCTGTCATGGAAGACAAGGTCCCTCAATTATTCACATGGAAGAAGAGACTCGATTCTTCTCAGTGCTGGTTCAAAAAAAAAGAAAGACAGAAGGAAAACAACCCAGAACAAACGTACGGGGCAGCAGATGACTCTCAACACCACAACAGAACTCAGACTCAACACTACATCAGAACTGAGAGACTTAACACCACAGCAGAACTGAGAGACTCTCAACACCACATCAGAACTGAGAGACTCTCAACACCACAGTAGAACTGAGACTCCCAACACCACAGCAGAACTGAGAGACTCTCAACACCACAGTAGAACTGAGACTCAACACCACAGTAGAACTGAGACTCAACACCACAGTAGAACTGAGACTCAACACCACAGCAGAACTGAGACTCTCAACACCACATCAGAACTGAGAGACTCCCAGCGTCTCGCACACTACAGAGGAAGGCACTCGACAACCTCTGTGTCTACCACAGTGCTCTGGTTTACCTGTGGCCTCCATAGACAGATAATTACTTTTAATTTAACTTTATCCTTCTGGATAATTCTCAAGATTAGTTGGAATAAAAAAACTAATCTGTATGTGACAGATGACAGTGTGCAGTAATATGCCTCTTGTGTGTGGATGTCTTACACGGGGCAGTAGTAAAGTGTCAGGACGAGGTGGTCCGGTTTCTAACATGGTGCCCATGTGAATGTGGGGCCGTTGTTTGGCGTGTTAGCTGCGTGACTAAGTGCAGCGTTCTGCCTTCTGCTTCTCTTACTCAGACGTGTAGCCTGTCGTGTCTGTGTCATTGGAGAGGTTTCAACCTTTGGGCCGAAGCACATGCAGGAAGTGTTTGGGGGAGAACGGGGAGGCGGGCCTTAGAGTGCCCGCGTTTGATTGGTCTAGAGCCCGTGCAGGTGCTAAATTATTCTTATTTTAGAAATGGTGTCTTGGCCTAGATCAACCACTGCTGCACGAACCTGGTCCTGTACTGCATAAGGGACAATGACACTGCGCTCTCGCTCTCCCTCTCTCTCTCTTTCTCCATCTCTCTCTCTCTCTCTCGCTCACTCTCTCTTTCTCCATCTCTCTCTCCGTCTCTCTCTCTCTCCATCTCTCTCTATTTCTCTCTCTCTCTTGCTCTCTCTTTCTCCATCTCTCTCGCCGTCTCTCTCTCTCCATCTCTCTGTTGCTCTCTCTCTCTCTCTCTCTCTCTCTCTCTCTCTTTCTCCATCTCTCTCTCTCTCTCTCTCCCCATGCCCCCTCCTTTTCTTTCAGGAATCTGCCCTGGCCTGGCACACAACCCTGATATATATTATATATAGTTAGGTCTATGTTTTTTGTGTTACTTTTTCCCCTACTGGATATAAACAGTGGCCCTCGCTCTCTGTTGTTATGGTGGGCAGCTGAGGCCCCCTAGTGTCTGAGCCTTGACACTGCACCTAAGCAGCAGCCAGCCTGCATTGTGCCAGGTGCCATGTAGTGCTGCTCTCCCTTACGCCACGGGGGTCCAGGCTCACACACACGGACGGAGAGGGAAGTGGCAGGCGTCAGGAGGAGTTCTTTCTGCCTGGACACTGTGTGTGTGGGGGTCCCACGTGATCACAGCATGTGTTGCGGGACAGCATCAGAAAACCAGGGGCTCTGCCTTCATATTTACCAGGTGCCCACACACTAGCTTTCCTGCAGATCATAAGCTGACAAACAAATGTGTTTTTCAGTGCCATCATGGGTCTTTTTCCATTGCGTACTTTGAGACAGAACAGATTATTACGTCTTTGTGGTATAGTTACACAAACAGCAGGAGGCGCCCTTGCGCTCTGTGGCTGTTGTGGCATGGTGCCTGGATAGAAAACAAATCAAATATTTATAGTCTTCAGGCTGTGATTTGCCTGCAGTGGTCGGCGCTGCTCTGTAGGTCACATGGTCTCTGCCGCATGGCGTTCCTCAAGTCCGAGCTCTTCCTGTCCTAATGAAGTGCATCCAGGTTGAAGGTCAGCAGGCTGCGTTATTGTAGAAGGCGGGTGGGACTGGGTTTTGGGAGGCATCGTCCAATGCCAGGGCGGTGCCCTGTGGTGGGACGCTAGGCGTGGGTGAGAGAAGCATCTGCCACTCGGTTTGACTCGATCTGCCACTCGGTTTGAAAACGGTGCCGTGGCGTGGCTGAGGATTACTTGGTGAATAATTACCAACAAGATGAGTGCCAACCAGTCCCTCGAACAGAGTTCAGCATGCTTAAAGCACAACATTGTGGTCCAGGCTTATAGAAAGGTCAGCCTGGCTGTTCTTCTTTAACTTAACATGAAGCAAAATCCTGAAACGCTCTGGGAATGGAGATGAATGAAGGAGAAAACACACAGAAGCCTTCAGATCATTTGGACCGTGTGTGTGTGTGTGTGCGTGTGTGCGTGTGCGTGTGTGTGCGTGTGTGTGCGTGTGTGTGCGTGTGTGTGTGTGTGTGTGTGTGTGTGTGTGTGTGTGTTGGAGAAACCTTTCCTGTTTATTTTAGCATCTTTCTTCCTCATTCCAAGAATCAGTAGTTCCTGAATAATGGAGCCATGAGGTGAGATCAGTGCAGATGTTGGGGGACGGCTACCTCACATTACTCCCTACCTCACATTACTCCCTACCTCACATTACTCCCTACCTCACATTACTACATACCTCACATTACTCCCTACCTCACATTACTACATACCTCACATTACTCCCTACCTCACATTACTACATACCTCACATTACTCCCTACCTCACATTACTACATACCTCACATTACTCCCTACCTCACATTACTACATACCTCACATTACTCCCTACCTTACATTACTACATACCTCACATTACTCCCTACCTTACATTACTCCCTACCTCACATTACTACATACCTCACATTACTCCCTACCTCACATTACTACATACCTCACATTACTCCCTACCTTACATTACTCCCTACCTCACATTACTACATACCTCACATTACTCCCTACCTCACATTACTACATACCTCACATTACTCCCTACCTCACATTACTCCATACCTCACATTACTCCCTACCTCACATTACTACATACCTCGCATTACTACATACCTCGCATTACTCCCTACCTTACATTACTACATACCTCACATTACTCCCTACCTCACATTACTACATACCTCACATTACTCCCTACCTTACATTACTCCCTACCTCACATTACTACATACCTCACATTACTACATACCTCACATTACTACATACCTCACATTACTACATACCTCACATTACTCCCTACCTCACATTACTCTTGCCTTCAAAGCTGATGGCTGTTGATGAATCGGTGCCTTTTAACTTAATTTACACTGTCAGCGGTTGTTTTCACCCTTTCATTTCGGTATTCCAAGATATGGGCGTTCTTGAATTGCTTTAGGCCATTAGTTTTGGTGGTGTGTTTGTTAATCAGTTCTCCCTCTTTCTTCACAGCGTGGGGTTTGTTTTCTTCCTTGTGTGGTTTTCATGTCTTTGTTTCCTCTCTCCACAGCCCCATAGAATCCTGTCATATTTTCTACAAAGACTTCACGTTACAGATCGACATGGCATTCAACGTGTTCTTCTTACTCTACTTTGGTTTGCGTGTAAGTATTTCCTATCATCTACAGGAAGGAAAATAAACTCTTTAATACAAGCTGATCATTTCTTAACCTAAGAATTCATTGTTTTGTACTGCTCACTGGCATGGTATAGATTTAGTCTTGTTCATCAGTTGCACGGTCCAATTCTCCCTCTCTCTCTCTCTCTCTCTCTCTCTCTCTCTCTCTCCCTCTCTATCTCTCTCTCTCTCTCTCTCTCTGGATTTTTCCCTAGTTCATCGCAGCCAATGATAAGCTGTGGTTCTGGCTGGAGGTGAACTCCGTGGTGGACTTCTTCACTGTGCCGCCAGTGTTCGTGTCAGTGTATCTGAACAGGAGCTGGCTGGGTAAGTCTCTCCCCGTCCCCTGAGTCCTGGTGTCCCCCTCAGCGTCTCCCTGTCCCCCAGAGTCCTGGTGTCCCCCTCTGTGTCTCCCCGTCCCCCACGGCGCTAGAACGTGACGCTCCTCATCATCGGTGCCAGGGTCCCACTGCCATCGCCAATGTCACATCTTGTCCCTCAAATGGACGAGAATAGCTCTGAAATTCCCCCCAGAGGGAGAGCTGGGAAGGCAGAGTCCTCCGAGCCCGGCGCACAGACCCTGTATCTGCCATTGAGAGTCCGGAGCTGTAAACGTCTCGGCAGTGAACAGGGTCAAAGGGCGCTCCCATGTTGTTATCCATGGTGTCAGAGGTGGGGAGCACCCAGTGGGGAGGTGCAGAGATCAGGGGCGGGGAGAGGAAGCACGTGCTCCTCTGATTGGCTGGATCAGGAGGTGGGTCACTGGGGCCCACGGGGAAGCTCAGAACTCCACCGTCACTCCGAGTGCCGGACTTGTGAGACAGAAAGAAGTCAGTGTCAGCAGACTGTGTGTGTGTGTGTGTGTGTGTGTGTGTGTGTGTGTGTGTGTGTGTGTGTGTGTGTGTGTGTGTGTGTGTGTGTGTGTGTGTGTGTGTGTGTGTGAGATCTGGGCTGCCAGGAAGTATGGCAGTTACTTTAATTCACTGCCACCTGCAAATGGAGCCTTGTTTTAATTCGAGCTCATACAGACACACATGCTACCATCAGCTAACACCACAGTCCCGTTCAGGCCCGTTGACAGTCTTGCTGGGGCCCGGGACAAGAAAGTTTCATGTACCCCCCCCCCCCCCACCCCCCCCTCCCCACCCCCGCTTACATCATTTGAATTTCCTCTGTAGCAGATAATATATAATATAGCCACACATCAAAGCTGTTTCTGACAGCTTACTGGTTTATACTTGACGCGTCGCGGCGAAAATGACGTAATCGCAATGGCACCGCCCACGAGGGCTTCACACGCTGTCGATTCGAGAGGTCGTGCACCTCTCCATGTTTGCAGGGTTCATACACCTAAACAAGGTGGAATTCAAGCACTTGTACGTCACTTTCAAGGTCCAGTTCAATATGTCCCAGCACGTTAAACATAATTTAGTTAAATATATATACATATACTCTAAATGATTCGAAATTTGATTTTTATCACATTATTTAATGGTTGTTTATTTTCAAAACGCCCAATCTTCACGTCTTCACGTTCTCTCGTGTTTCTTCCTGGAATTAAAAGAGGCTCGTATTTGTTAACGTAATACAAGAGAACTATTCAGTCAGACAGATATTTGTTGTGAAACCAAGTAGTTACAATTTCAACATTTTCAAGTACTTTAGCCTAAATTCCAGCACTTTTCAAACATGGAACACAATGCAACATTAAAATTCGTCAGGTAAATGTTTTTCCTTTCTTTTCTGCGCTCCAGATTTCTGTTTACTTTAACTATCCACCACTGTATTTCCCACTGTTGGGCGGGTACCAGCCGGGCTACGGTCGGTGCTGGATCAAACCATTTTTCAGTGGGAGGCCGGGGTGTATGCACTTAATGGAAAATATGCAGATAGGTAAAAAACTAGTGCTGTCAATTCCAGGTGCCGCGATTAAAAGTCCTCACCAGGATTTTGCTCAAGCTTGCTAGATTTTCTAATTAGCAATCCAGGTAAAATTAGTGGAATCAACACAATCCAGGAAGCCTGAGCAAAATCCTGGTAAGGACTTTTAAGGCACCTGGAATTGACAGCACTATAAAAAACATATATATTTTAGACATTGAGCTTATTTTGAGTATAGAATTTTATATTAATGAAAGATTTCAAGATTATATTTAAAATTATAGACTTTAAATAAAAAATAAATTGCTGGGCTCTTTTATGGGCCCCCCTGGCTCTGGGGCCCGGGACAACAGACTCGGTTGTCCCCCCCTGTCGACGGGGCTGGTCCCGTTTAAACACAGTACTACAGCCAATCAGAATGAGCATCAAATATACATGTCAACACAAAAATAGCCACCTGTACTAGCAAATAATTCCTTTATGAAGCAACCTACCTAAGCTGAAGTGTGTCATGTTCAAGCAGCGCTGCTGTGTGATTGATCATTGCGTGTTAAGCCACTATTACACGGAGATGATGCAATACCTGGACCCCCGCACCCGGCTCTGAGGTCAGACATACAGCGGCTCACAGATGATGAAAGAAAGAGAAACGGCAGTAAAAAGGAAGCTGTGTGAAATCATCAGCAGTGTTACACACACACACACACACACACACACACACACACACACACACACACACGCACAGTCCTGCTCCCCATGCCAACCACCACGAGGGGCTAATCCTGCTCTTCTTGTGAGTTTGTGCGAGTTGACTTCATGGGCCGACAGCAGGACTTTTAGAGACCAGTCCACACTAGTTATACCACACAGAACCTACAGGAGGTGGTGCATATATGAAATCATTGTGTGTGTGTGTGTGTGAGAGAGAGAGAGAGAGGGAGAGAGAGAGAGAGAGAGAGCGAGAGCATATACACTGCTCAAAAAAATCATGGGAACACTTAAACAACACAATGTAATCAAGTCAATCACACTTCTGTGAAACCAACCTGTTCAGTTAGGAAGCAACACTGATTGTGAATCAATTTCACCTGCTGTTGTGCAAATGAAACAGACAACAGGTAGAAATGAGAGGCAATTGGTAAGACACCCCCTATAAAGGAGTGATTGTACAGATGGTGACCACAGACCTTTTCTCTGTTCTCATCTTTTCTGGCTGATGTTTTGGTCACTTTTGCATTTTGTCAGTTCTCTCACCATAGAGGTAGCATGATGCGGTGTCTACAACCTACAGATGTTGCTCAGGTAGTGCAGCTCATCCAGGATGGCACATCAATGTGAGCTGTGGCAAGAAGGTTTGCTGTGTCTGTCAGCAGTGTCCAGAGGCTGGAGGTGCTACCAGGAGACAGGCCAGTACACCAGGAGACATGGAGGAGGCCGTAGGAGGGCAACAACCCAGCAGCAGGACCACTAACTCCTCCTTTGTACAAGGAGGAACAGGAGGAGCAGTGCCAGAGCCCTGCAAAATGACCTCCAGCAGGCCACTAATATCCATGTTTCTGCTAAAACTGTCAGGAACAGACTCCATGAGGGAGGTATGAGGGCCTGATGTCCACATGTGGGGCTTGTGCTTACAGCCCAACACCGTGCAGGACGATTGGCATTTGCCAGAGAACACCAAGATTGGCAGATTCGACATTGGCGCCCTGTGCTCTTCACGGATGAGAGCAGCTTCACACTGAGCACATGACAGAGTCTGGAGACGCTGTGGAGAACGTTCTGCTGCCTGCAACATCCTCCAGCATGACCGGTTTGGCAGTGGGTCAGTAACGGTGTGGGGAGGCATTTCTTTGGAGGGCCACACAGACCTCCATGTGCGAGCCAGAGGTACCCTTACTGCCATTAGGTACCAGGATGAGATCCTCAGACCCATTGTGAGACCATATGCTGGTGCAGTGGGCCCTGGGTTCCTTCTGATGCATGACACTGCTAGACCTCATGTGGCTGAAGTGTGTCAGCAGTTCCTGCATGATGAAACCGTTGATGTTATGGACTGGCCTGCCAGTTCCCCAGACCTGAATCAAATCGAGCACGTCTGGGACATCATCCACCAACGCCACGTTGCACCACAGACTGTCCAGTAGTTGAGGTCATACAGGCACGTGGAGGCCACACACACTACTGAGCCTCATTTGAACTGGTCTTGAGGTTGAATCTGCCTGTCATTTGATTTTCCACTTTGATTTTGAGTATGATTCCAAATCCAGATCACCACGGGATAACAATTTTGATTTACATTGATCATTTATGTTTTGTTCTCAACACATTCCACTATGTAATAAATAAAGGTTTTCAACTGGAATATTTTATTGATTGAGATCTAGGATGTTATTTTAGTTATTTTTTGAGCAGTATATATATATATATATATATATATATATATATATATATATATATATATATATATATATATATATATATATATATATATATATAATATATTTAATGAATTGAAATAAATTACAATATTTTACAACTGTGTGTTGTTTTAAAGATAGTAAGTTGTCATTGCTTTAGTATAGAGTACAGTCAGCTGTGCAGCCGTGATGAGAACTCCCTTCACTTAACTGGAGGGTACTGCCAGCACAGAGCCCTGATGATATCATCTCCTTCTCTCTGCACAGCTTTAGATCACAGCTCTCCCGTCCCTGGGGGCCTTCTGCAGTTCTGGTCCTCTGTTGTAGCGTTCCTGTCTGGGTCTTCTCAGTGCTGTGGCCTCCTTTAAATTGGTCAGAGGAGCTCTGGCTTTAGTCTGGAAGGTAATGCCAGTCTCCACTTCAGAAGAGACGAAAATGATTCTCGTCAAATCGGTGTGAAATGAACCATAATGGCAGGAGGCCGGTGCAGAAGCCGTATCTCCCTCTCACCAACTCCACCCGCTCCACCCATCAGACAGCCTGCATCCATCCCCCCCACCCCCACCACACTGCTGCCTGCAAAGCTGAGACACTCTGTGATCTAAGATGTAAAACCTCTGAGTGGTGCTCAAATTTCTGTGCCAGACTGAACAGACTGCAGTGTTAGTCTAGTGTGCAGTAATTACACTAGCTGCCGTGTCTGTATTGGTTGCTGCTTTGCGAACTGAAGCTTTTAAAAAAAAAAAAATCCCCCATATAATATACTGATTTCATACTGAAGATGTGGACTGACTAGCACTGGTTAGTTTACCAGTAATCACATAAGTACTGGAACATTAATGCAAATATAAATGCACTTTGTATATGATTTATGCCTCAACTTCATGGTGTTTCCCCCAACTCCTTTAGAGAGTTCACACGCTGCATTACACTGCCACCTGGTGGTCTAATACAATCCTGTTATCCATACTGTGTCATGCAGCTGTTGTATCTCTTTGACTAAAGCAGATTTCTTGCTGCCATGAACATTCCTCCCCGTAGCCGGACAGGAAGCTTCTGAGACAGAAGAGCGTAACCAATTTGTGTTGTAAGCCTCTTTGTTGTGCAGAGCCTGGCTGGCCGCCCTTGTGTTTACACGAGCCGTGCTCCCAGTGCATTGTGGGTGCAGCGAGCCTGCTGGGAGTGGAACCGGGCAGGACGTGGCTCGGCCCACACCGCCTGGCAAAGGGAACCAGTGACATTGTGGCAGGCACATATGCCCTTCGTGTGTGGAGGTGCAGTCGGGAAGGCCAGAGGACACTCTCTACCCACGTGTGTGTCAGCACACGCGCTCTCTCCTCACGTGTGTGTCAGCACACGCGCTCTCCTCACGTGTGTCAGCACACGCGCTCTCTCTCCCCATGTGTGTGTCGGCACACGCGCTCTCTCCCTTCACGTGTGTCGGCACACGCGCACTCTCCCTTCACGTGTGTGTCGGCACACGCGCACTCTCCCTTCACGTGTGTGTCGGCACACGCGCACTCTCCCTTCACGTGTGTGTCGGCACACGCGCTCTCTCCACGTGTGTGTCGGCACACGCGCTCTCTCCACGTGTGTGTCGGCACACGCGCTCTCTCCACGTGTGTGTCGGCACACGCGCTCTCTTCACGTGTGTGTCGGCACACGCGCTCTCTTCACGTGTGTGTCGGCACACGCGCGCTCTCTTCACGTGTGTGTCGGCACACGCGCGCTCTCTTCACGTGTGTGTCGGCACACGCGCTCTCTCCACACGTGTGTGTCGGCACACGCGCTCTCTCCACACGTGTGTGTCGGCACACGCGCTCTCTCCCCACGTGTGTGTCGGCACACGCGCTCTCTCCACACGCGTGTGTCGGCACACGCGCTCTCTCCCTTCACGCGTGTGTCGGCACACGCGCTCTCTCCCTTCATGCGTGTGTCGGCACACGCGCGCTCTCTTCACGCGTGTGTCGGCACACGCGCTCTCTCTTCACGCGTGTGTCGGCACACGCGCTCTCTCTTCACGCGTGTGTCGGCACACGCGCTCTCTTCACGCGTGTGTCGGCACACGCTCTCTCTTCACGCGTGTGTCGGCACACGCGCTCTCTCCCTTCACGCGTGTGTCGGCACACGCGCTCTCTCCCTTCATGCGTGTGTCGGCACACGCGCGCTCTCTTCACGCGTGTGTCGGCACACGCGCTCTCTCTTCACGCGTGTGTCGGCACACGCGCTCTCTTCACGCGTGTGTCGGCACACGCGCTCTCTTCACGCGTGTGTCGGCACACGCTCTCTCTTCACGCGTGTGTCGGCACACGCTCTCTCTTCACGCGTGTGTCGGCACACGCGCGCTCTTCACGCGTGTGTCGGCACACGCGCGCTCTTCACACGTGTGTCGGCACACGCGCTCTCTTCACGCGTGTGTCGGCACACGCGCTCTCTTCACGCGTGTGTCGGCACACGCGCTCTCTCCACGCGTGTGTCGGCACACGCGCTCTCTCTTCACGCGTGTGTCGGCACACGCGCGCTCTCTCTTCACGCGTGTGTCGGCACACGCGCGCTCTCTCTTCACGCGTGTGTCGGCACACGCGCGCTCTCTCTTCACGCGTGTGTCGGCACACGCGCGCTCTCTCTTCACGCGTGTGTCGGCACACGCGCGCTCTCTCTTCACGCGTGTCGGCACGCGCGCGCTCTCTTCACGCGTGTGTCGGCACGCGCGCGCTCTCTTCACGCGTGTGTCGGCACGCGCGCGCTCTCTTCACGCGTGTGTCGGCACACGCGCTTTCTTCACGCGTGTGTCGGCACACGCGCTCTCTCTTCACGCGTGTGTCGGCACACGCGCTCTCTCTTCACGCGTGTGTCGGCACACGCGCTCTCTCCCCACGTGTGTGTCGGCACACGCACACTCTCCGAACAGGGCCCGATGTACTGGGCCGTCCTAGCCTCCCACGCCTGCCTGGTGGGCAGTAGCGGCTGGCAGGCACTCCGTCCGTGAAGGGAGTCGTGTGTCTGTCATGCGAAAGCAAAGTAGATGTTTGTTACAGGGTGATTGGCACTGGTGTTGCCTGAGCACACGTAAGGGCCCTTGAGCAGGCAGACTGCACATGAGAGGGTAACGGCAAAGCTAAGCTCACTGGATGTCAGTAGACTGTCTCGCCACAGCTCAAAGCTGGATTATGGGCCTTCATTTAAACTGTGATTATGTTGAGAAATTGGTTGCTTTCAAAGTGCATCATCAGAGTCCATACAATGAGCGGTTTAGGCCTCGGACAAACAAACATGGCCGCCGCACCGCGGTGATTAATTCAGGATTACTGTTATGTTTTTTTTCTGTTTTTTCGATTTCAATCACTCTAAATATCCAGAAGGGGTTAGGGCAGGACAGCCCATCTCATCATCTTATACACATGAATCACATTAGTGGTATGAGGATTTGTTCCGGCGGGGTGTGTGTGCGTGGGCGTGGCAGATTAAGCCGATGCGTAGGGCTGTTCTGGAGTGGCAGCTGCCCCGATCCGTTCTCTCCCGTCCCTCAGACAGATGGCCCCGCCGCACGGCTCTCATTCCCGCTGGACTTTCCCCTGCAGTGTGTGTTTTGCAGCCCGCGGTCTCTTGGCTGGCCGTGTTTCTGCCTCAGGCCTCCTGGATCGCAACTCCTGGATCACCACTCTTAGATCGCCATTCCTGGATCACCACTCTTAGATCGCCACTCTTGGATCACCACTCTTGGATCACCACTCTTGGATCACCACTCTTGGATCACCACTCCTGGACCACCACTACTCAGCAGCATGTTTTCATCACTTCACTCCATCTGATGTTCAGTGCGATTTGTTCCTGCGCCACAGAGCATCTCTTTGGTTGACAGTGCTGCAGAAGTAAGATTAGAGGGTCCAGGAGCCATGATCTCCAGTCGTGTTCTGGTGCCCTGTGCCCTGCCCACCGTCCTGCAGCCTGAGCCCGCGCGCAGGACTGTCGCCCGCAGGAAGTCCTGCTCTGAGCTCTTTCATAAAGGCTACCGCGTTAGACCAAGAGAAGGCAAGAAAGGTGCGGGCCTCCTGGGCTCCGTGGTCTCCTGCCTCCGTCTGCTCTCCGGCTGGGGTAAGAGAACGTTTTTGGGGCTCTGAAACAGCACTGCCCTGCCTACGGGCTTACCGTGGTTGCTGTGGTTACTGAGGCTGCTGTCGTTAATTGCGAGGCTTTTGTCGGGAACTTTCGTCGGTTTGATCTATTCCCCGTGATCTTGTCTGAATAGCGTGTGTGATACTGCATAAGGAGTGCTGAAGTGTTAATCATTGTTTTGTGTGTGTGTGTGTGTGTGTGTGTGAAAGGGAGATTAATGAGTGAGAGAATGCAAGAAAGTCTATGTTGCAAGGCTGACTGATGTTGAGTATGTTGCCTGATGATGTGTTACGTTTTTAACCTGCTCTGCGACACTGTCACAATCCCTCATAAACACACTTGCACACATTCCGACACGTCCAGAGACCTCATGAATATATAAAGCGCAGTGTGAGGACTGTATTTGAATTTGGCCTCTTGTGAAGTACTGAGGGCTGGCTTAGTTTTGATCAGGAGATTTCAGAGGACCTCGGAATAAAGATTACACAAGCTAAAAATCCATAAGACATCTGCTAATACGACGACTGCTGTGTAGTCCTAATGAGCTACTGTGGGAATCGTTGGGGTGAAGTCATTACTAATGCAGGAAATAATAACAGTGTAAATACATGGGTTCGATTTTTCTGCTATGGATTGTTTGTGCAATAAAAAAAATCACACTGCGTTTATTTTAAATGCTATTTGTATTTATCTTTATGATTTCGGTACCTCATTTCAGGTACCAGTCTCCAGGTTAAATTCATTCACTGCATGTCCTGTTAGGGTCTGTTTACACATGGCTTCAATACATTCAATACATATTTCTAGATGTTTATAGATATTTATAGTATCTGTATTTGTATTTATAGAATCTATAAGTTATAGATGTAGTGAGTTTTAAAAGATTTCCAAAAGGTTGGTGATCTTTTGTATCATGGCTGTTTATAGCTACATCTGCGTTGGGATTGTCTGCTGAGCATAAAGAGAGCGCTTCGTTCAGAACTGTCACCAGCTAACTGGATCCTTTATTTCCCCTGATCGTTCACCGATGGATTTAACTTTGATTTGATCCCGTTTCCTTTATCAACAAGATCCAGAGGTGAATATGGTTTGTAATTTCAATTCAACCTTTTGTTTGCTTGCAGGTCTGCGATTTCTAAGAGCCTTGAGACTGATACAGTTCTCGGAAATATTACAGTTTTTGAATATATTAAAAACAAGGTAAGGCCGACCACCTACACGCACACGCCACAGTGTTCCTTTATTCCACTGATGGTAAGACTTCAGTTAAAGGTACAATAAGTAGCAAACCATTTGCTCTATATGTTATTTGTCTTATGGCTTTTGGGCTTATGTACATCACATGGCTGGCAACATAACTTTGCAAAATATTGTTATGGTAACTACGGTCCTATATTGACTATTTACCTTTACCCACAGTCCTTTGCTTTCTCTCCTATCACCTTGCACGTCTGCACATTCAGCCCTTATAGTTCTGTTCTAATGCATAAACATCTTATTGTACCTCTAAATTATGCAAAGTTATTTTAATCATTTCCTATATACATGGAAAATGATGTCACATAGAGCCTGGAACATTATAGGCTAATCCTCCCTTTAATGCGCTATAGGAAGGAGAACCTCTTGCCTATGAGCTGAGGGCAGGTAGAAACAGGTGTGTGGTTGACCCCACCTACGCTCCCCCAGACACTGTGTGGCATCTTCAGCCGATAGGTCAGGGAGTTGCAGAGCAGAGGGGCGCGATGGGGTTGCTGAAGATGTTGCTAATAAGTTGTCACCCTTGAAATTGTTGAAATCGTCGGGCAGACGACGGACGGCTCCTCTCGCGGTCCAGAACGCAGACGTGTGCTGGCCGCAGCCAGCGCTCACCCAAACGCTCCATCTCTGCCTTACTTGGGATGGTCTGATTTCTTTTTTTTTTTTTTCTTTTTTTAATTAGTGTCAGATCAGCTGTATGGCAAAAAAAGCTTTAATGAGTTGAGCTGAAGGCCAGCGCTGGGCTTCCCACTGTATGACGTGATTGGTTTGTGATAACCGTGTGTTTGCTCGCAGCAAGACGCCACTGGCCGGCCTGGTCCCGTGTGTGTTGGGCTCAGTAGATGACTGATCTGTACGTCAGTGCGATGCGTTTCACTTTGAGAGGTGTGACGTGACTCTCGTCTCTCACAGTAATTCCATCAAGCTGGTGAACCTGTGTTCCATCTTCATAAGCACATGGCTCACTGCTGCAGGATTCATTCATCTGGTGAGTGAGAAACTCACACAAGCCCCGCCCCCGCAAAACCCCCGACACGAGAAACCCACACGCAAGTGTAGGTACAAATCCAGTCAAAGAGTAACAACGAACAAAAACAAAAAACGTGAGGAGGAACGAACGTAACACGGCCGACGTCTTTATTTTTAGTTCTTGTTATAGCGAAGATACTAAATATTCAGTTTTTCTTTCTATTCCCTTATCAGGATTTGCCAGAGGACATCTGTGCCACTAGATGGCAGCAGAGACTCTGATCTACAGTAAAGCCACCTGTTTGGTTCCTCTCACAGTTCAAGCACATAAAAGCCCCTCCTGGCTGCCCCACATTTAGTGGTGGCTGTACAGTGAATGAACAGTAGATGGCGGTAGAGGATCAGGTTTAGAACTAAACTCTGAGCGTTGGCTCGTCTCGGTAATGTCTTTCACGCTCTCACCTCTTACCTGCAGGTGGAAAACTCAGGGGATCCTTGGGAAAACTTCCAAAATTCCCAGCCGCTTTCATATTGGGAATGTGTGTACTTGCTCATGGTCACTATGTCCACGGTGGGATACGGAGACGTCTGTGCGAAAACCACCCTGGGACGACTCTTCATGGTCTTCTTCATCCTCGGCGGTCTGGTAAAATGAGTTTCATATGTGCATAAGCCCCCTTCACACACCACGTCATTCATCCCTTCACGTAAACTTTAAGACGATTCTTTACAAAGCCCATAATTATCACCTGTCCATAGTCCTCATAGTGTCCTGATGAAATACTCGCCACGTTGCGTATTTCCACACTGTCTCTACAGTCCCTGTCCTCCCGTGAAGAGTTCTTCCATTTCCCACGATACCTCATGTAGAACTGACATGTTGATATGCTCGACGAGGAAGAATATTTTGTATTGCTGTTAATGCTAGTATGCTAAAAAAAATTGCTATTTTGATCAAGTCTGCTAATGTCAAGTGCCGTTTTCTTAAAGCAGTTGCGGTTTCAGGAGACTTCCCCACCCTTCTGTGTCTCTCCCCCGAAATCCAACCAACACAGTGGCAGGATGATGGCCCATAGTCCTGTCTGAACGTTACCACAGCAACAGCTGCTGCACACACCCTGTTGCCCGTGTGTGTGTGTGTGTGTGTGCTCCTGCCTTTAGCTGCCGCTACACTTGCGTCCAGGGTGTTAGATGGATATATACAGCTTACTGACAAAACAGCTACAGATGAAAACACAACATAACAAATATGGTTATAACGTAACACGTGTAACTTGTGGACAATAAACAAAATAGCTACAGGCAACTTTAAACGGGTTACTGATTACTGTACAGATGATACAGGTATAGTCAAAAACTGATCAAAAATAGAATTCCTGTACAAATACTATAGCTGCACATGCAGGTTTTAGATTAGACCACAAAAGAGTTTCAGCCCAAATAACTACAGGCTATATACAGACAGAAAAGAAACGTTATACAAATACTATTCCACTACAGAGCGGACCAGATGTCGACTAAGTTCAGAGACAGGAGACAATGGATATAAACCAAAAAGCTCAGAGACACAGCGCAGACGAGCACGGTATAACAGCTCAGATAAACCAGCTGTTACAGCGTCACCACAGTGACGGGTTCCTGCTTCGTTTCGGAGAGGCCTGGTAGTTATCGTAGTGGATATGGGCTCGGCGTCGAGCGTCGGCTCTGGTCAGGCCAATGTCCTCTTCCGTCCCCCGAGAGACGCTGAAGGGGCCAAGCCCCAGACGGGACAGACGTCTCCGGTCAGGTGGTGAGACACGTCAGACGCGTCCCGCTCGGTCCCGCAGCCTCTCCGGTGAGTCCTGATGGCTTCTGCAGCTGTGGACGTTCGGCCTGGACTATTCAGATCAGCCTGCCACATCACCAGTGTTAGTTGGACTAAACATGGCACACAGGGGTTTT
Source organism: Brachyhypopomus gauderio (assembly GCF_052324685.1). Lineage (NCBI taxonomy): Eukaryota > Metazoa > Chordata > Actinopteri > Gymnotiformes > Hypopomidae > Brachyhypopomus > Brachyhypopomus gauderio. Next base: position 3,621,639 of record NC_135225.1, on the reverse strand, counting down.
TCTTCTCCTTTTTCTTCTCCTTTTTCTTCGTTTTTCAGTGCTGTCACATGATGACACTCTCCCTGCCTCCCTCCTTTTTTGTTGTTGTTGTGGCTTCTTTTGACATTTTCGTTTTTTTCCTCCAAACCATTGGCCTTAAACTGTGGTACTTTCTATTTTTTTTTCGTCCCCAGACCTGCATTTCTCTGGTAATCAAGACCCTCTTTTTGGATTTCTGAGCTCTTTTCTCATACAGTTGCAATTTTTTACGATGTTTCCCGACCCCCAGTATTAAACTCCCCAAACACACGTTATCGAGAGTTCCTAATCGCTCAACCAGAGGTGGTACATGTGGGTTTTTTTTTGCGCCTGGTCCATCCCTCCCCAGACCTGTGCGTGGGGGGGCGGGTTCTAGCCCCCCCCCTGCCACTGCACACTCTTTTTTAGTGTCTGCTTCTGTCTCCTATCTTCTCCTCAGGCCATGTTTGCCAGCTACGTCCCTGAAATCATAGAGTTAATAGGAAACCGCAAGAAATACGGTGGTTCCTATAGCGCGGTAAATGGCAGAAAGTAAGTACCCCCGGGGGCGGAGGTGTCTGCCCTGTCCCACCCCTCTCTGCATGCCCTCTCTTCTTCTGTTTCGTGCATGTAGGCCATGTTTGCTCGCTACGTACCAGAAATCGCTGCTCTCATCCTTAATCGGAAGAAATACGGAGGGGGTTATAACTCGACACGAGGCCGAAAGTAAGTCTAAACACAGCAGCAGGTGTGGTTGTGGGACTCCTCACTACCCCCCCCCCCCCCCAACCCCCCCATTAGAGTGGCTTGATACATGTAGCCCCCCCCCAAACCCCTGAGCAGAGTCCTAGAACTTGGCTGTAGAACGAACAGAGAAGTGAATGTCACACTGTGACTGGAGCACGTGGCCATGGACACCACGACGTGTCCCTTGTCTCTGTGACTGTGGCCACTTCTCAGAACGTCCCGTCTGCTGCATCCGTCCCATTCTCCACGTCTCACTACTGCTGTTTCTCTCATTCTTTTTGTAATTTCAATGTAGTCAGCAGTTGTCAAACGTCCTATAACTTTCTGAAAGACAGCCATGAAGACCTTACCTAGCTGCTAGCAGTCTTCTCTGATAAAGGACCTTAATTGCGTTTTTCTTGTCTGCTTTTCAAGTCTCAGCCCCCCCCCCCCCCCCCCCCCCCACCACCACCCTCGTTTTGCGCTTCTGTTGCCGTGTCCGTCGTGTAGCTGTCCTCCACACATCTAGAGGTGTGTTCGGCTTTTCTCGTTGGCCATGCCTGCTGCCGTGAGAGATGCTCCCCTGGCCGCCGGCCTGTCCTGTGTGTGTGTGTGTGTGTGTGCCTCTGGTCATGCCCCACCCCACACCCCGATGCCGGGCTGGCCCAGCTCCCAGAGCCGGCCCTCGGCCCACAGACGCCTCTCTGCTTGGTTTGCATCCCCGCGTGCTCTTTTCTTGTGCCCCGTGTAGTTGTGGTTTTGTTTTGCAGAGGTCGCTGTTTGGCCTTAACGTGGCTGTTTTGAACACCCACTCGTTTCTGGCTCAAACACGATCCTGTCATCAGCACAGCGATTCTCCCCGAGTGCTCACATTTATGAAACCTTCTCTCCACCGATCTCTCTCTCTCTCCACCGATCTCTCTCTCTCTCTCTCTCTCCACCGATCTCTCTCTCTCTCTCTCTTTCTACAATTCTCTCTCTTTTTCTTTGTTTCTCTCAGTGTGGAATAGGCACACGGTCCACGCTAGCTTTCACCAGGTTTAAGGCAGATCCTGAGTGAGGAGAGAGTAAAGCCATCAGGAGCCTCTTTGTTTGATGCTGTCTGCCTGTCACTGTAACAAGATTGATGAAATGTTATGTTTGGCCCCAGCTCTGTGGTTGGATTAGAAGCCTGGTGTTGAGAGAAGGGTCTGTCAGGAAACTGGGCTCTCCCTCTCCCTCTCTCTCTCTCTCTCTCTCTCTCTCTCTCTCTCTCTCTCTCTCTCTCTCTCTGTCTATCTCACTCTCACACACTCTAACTCTCACTCTCTCTCCACTCAGAAATACATGTGGTTGCGATTACAGGTGGCTTGGCTCCATCTCTGAGGCCGAGCTGAAACAGAGTTACCAGGCTGTTATTGTAGAAGTATGAACGTGAGTGTGTTCTTATGAATGGACGCATTAGGGCATGTATAAATAAATGTGTTAGGAAATGTATTTATTTTTCGTGTTGGCACATTTCATACAGGCACAGGTTAGGGGAGGTCCTTCTTGTTCTTTACAGCGCATTACTGCTTTAACTGCAGACTGTTTACTGTATCTTATTGGTTTAAGATGTTTCTGAATGAATTTGTGTAATCCTTTGTGTAATGACTAAAGTAATAAAACGGTACTTTGTTTGACAGCAAGCTGTTGTAAATCGTGTGTATTATGAGCCTTTATATGGTATTTAAAATTGTGTTTTTCAAAAGTTCAAAAAGACTAGGTCTTTCCATTGTTCCGTAACTGTAGTCTGTACCTTTTGTCATCTCACTGGGGAATATTTTACATTTCTCCCAGTGACTCAGAATGACTATGTGAAATATCATTATCCTCACTCCGAAAGTTTCTGTTTAAAACCTGCATATCAACTTTTCTATTGCATTCTGCTCTGAGGTCCTAGAGATTACGGTCCTGCGAGGTCCGTTAATTCCAGTCGGGCTCAGGGAGCAGGCTGATGTGTAATCAGGGCTATAGCATCCACATCTAAGTGCAGCGTTCAGCCATGGGGGCCGCGGTGAAGCCGGGCCTGGACGTGCGGCCGTAATGAAGTGCAGGGCTGCTCCCTGCTGTCTGCACTGGAGCTGTGCTGAAACAGCAGGGCCGTGAGCTGAGAGGCGTGTGAACCCTACCTGAACCCAGAGCTCCCGCACCACATCGCTGTGTACCTGCCTCACTGACAGTGTGGGCCCACAGCTGCCCAGACCTGTGTGTGTGTGTGTGTGTGGTAACACACTGAAGTGTGATCAGAGTGATCAGTGGAAGTCTAATCACCCTCGTGAGACCAGCACAACAGACCTGGCTGGGCATGACGGACTGATTCTTATTGCTCAACTTTCTTCTGATAGTTACTGTGTTATGGCGTCTGTGTTACTAGCAAGTATCCAGTTAAATGCAGCCGTTGTCCATGCCGAAGTCTTGCATTTTCAAGAGAAACAAACACATCAAAGGATATGACCTTACACTGATTCTGTTCAGTGAGGTTCCTGTGTTAACAACGGTATGTTCTAGACATCATGATCCAACCTCTGCACTTATTCTTCAGAGTGCCATCATTCACATCATCATTACAGCTCTCTGGAGCCCCCTGCGAGGGGCACAGTGGTGTTTACGCTGCACACACGTACCCCGGAGGGGGGCAGTGCTGCTGTCTGTGGAGAGTGCTCTCTGCTGGTTGGGCGCTGTGCTCTCGGGTGTAAGCGTTAGAGCAGTAGCTGTTAGCGGCTATCTACTGTCGCTGATACTCTAGCTTTTGCTCTTCTTTCTTCGCTGCTTTTCTTGTTGTGTTGTTTTGAAATGCACGTTGTGATTGGAGGTGTTTCGTCCTGCTCCTTTGCATGCTCCACGCTGCATGTGCGTGTGCTGAATTTGTGCTTCTGAAATGTTTCCTTTTTTATTTATTCACATTTCTTCCTCCTTTCATGTGGACCATCTCGCTGTGAATCCACGTCTCCACTGTGTGATGTTCTCTGTGTAGTGTTGTACTAACCTGAGTATCTTACTTCAGTTAAGTCGCCTCAAAACCTTCGTTAATACTCTGAATTCTGGATTAAATGACTCTACTTTTTAGAGGCTACTTTGTGTAGTGTAACAGAGTAACATAAAGGGAAATTGTGAACATCAGTTTGAGGTACGGTAGCAAGTATTTACATTACTCCACCCTCTTCGTGCTACTGGAGGAGTACAACGTGACAAGTGACGAGGATTTTGGCCGGCTGCGGTGGCGTTGGGCTTACCTAACGCTCTCCCGAATGCCTTTGTACCATAAACACAGAGAGCGCACACCCCTGGAGGAGCAACACAATCAGTAGCATGATCACGCTTCACTGATAACTCATCCAAATATGGAGACAAGATGTCTGACACACGCTCACTGTGTCTGTGTGTGCCAGAGGCCATTTATTTCGGTTATATAGAAAAATGTCGTAGCCCTGTCCCACACATCCTTCAGATTTAGTAGAAGCTCTAAAGAGGGTGTTTGGGAATAGGAAAACATGAATAATGTGTGCGTGATCAGTGTAGCCCTTCGCCAGACACGGCTGGCTGCTTTTGCAGCTCAACATGGTCCTCTCATCTCAGGACAGCCAAGCATACAATTACAACTGCTCATTAAAATACTTAGAGGGATGGAGGCAAGATCTGTGAAGGCCATTATGTTCAGATGCATCCAGACAGGGCAGCCAGTAGAAGCCTTCTTGGCCACTCCCCCTCCAACCAGTGGAAGTCTGCTTGGCCACTCCCCCTCCAACCTGATTGGCCACTCCCCCTCCAACCTGATTGGCCACTCCCCCTCCAGCCAGTGGAAGCCTGCTTGTCCACTCCCCTTCAAGCCAGTAGAAGCCTGCTTGGCCACTCCCCCTCCAACCTGATTGGCCACTCCCCCTCCAGCCAGTGGAAGCCTTCTTGACCACTCCCCCTCCAGCCTGATTGGCCACTCCCCTTCCAGCCAGTAGAAGCCTGAACGGCCACTCCCCCTCCAGCCTGAACGGCCACTCCCCCTCTAGCCAGTGAAAGCCTTCTTGACCACTCCCCCTCCAGCCTGATTGGCCACTCCCCCTCCAGCCTGATTGGCCACTCCCCCTCCAGCCAGTGGGAACCTGCTGCTGGGCATGGCTGAGGTCTCTGAACACAAACACACGCTTTCAAATGGAATCACAAATGCGTACTCTCGCACCTAAGAGTAAAACACACATGCACACGCACGCACACTTTCCATTTGAACCACAAAAGTGCGTGTTCTTTGTCCAAGTCTGAGGACGTTGGGCCCTGGGGGGGGGGGTTAGATTGATGAGTGTGTGCTTGCTGTTCTTCACGCTCTGACCACAGCAGTTCTGAGGAGATCCAGGATTTGAGCTGGCCTGCAGACCTCATGCATGGAAATGTGGTTAACAAATAAAGCACTGTTATTGTTCTGCAATGTTCATGACGTCTTTTGGAGATCCAAAGTGTGCTCCCCTGGCAGCTGAAGTTCCCCCTCAGACATTTGTTTCTGACGCACCAGTGGAGGCCATTGTTCTATCAAACAATAGACCCAGAGACCATCATTAGTGTTCAGTGTTAACAATGAGTTTTGTTCTTTATGTGAAGGCAAAACAGCATTTGAGATATATATTTTTGGGAAACTAACGCTGACTGACACCCTGAATAGTTGGACAGGCATAGAGAGCCCCTGACTCAGGCAAAGGGGACCTGCTGTCTGATTAGAGTACAGCTCGAGCTCCGAGAGCGTGAAACTAGAGCTGACCGCGGGAACAGTGGTCGGAGTGACCCAGCGGGCGTCCGAAGGTCACGACCTCAGTCCCAGTCCTGAATACAAAGATTGCATCTCACATATGCATATGAAAAGCAGCAGCAAGTGACCAGGAAGATTCCAGAAACCATGAGGTCATGGCTGAAGTGCCCGTCAGCTGCAGACCTGACACGCTCTGGGGACGTTTGTGTTGCACTGACGTACACGTCTCTGTCAGCACGCATTTATTCAGTAGGGTGGTTTGGGTATAAACATGTACAACACTCTGAAATCAGCTTTCAAATCAAATAGTAATACATACAGCTGCATTTAAAGATGATCTAGGCTAAGTGTGTAATGTTTTTCGTGCTGTGTAAGATTTCACATGGAGTGTAGATCTGAAGTAATGAAGATATGACGAAGGTTTGGCGATGTAGAGAAGAGACGGTGTCTGTTAGGAGCCATTTCTGCCTCTTCTTGATCTTTTTCCTGTTTGTGCCATTTGCTTTGTCTCCGTTTATGCTGTTAAGCTGAATTTTCCCCTTTTCAGGCACATTGTGGTCTGCGGTCATATCACACTTGAAAGTGTTTCCAACTTCCTTAAAGACTTCCTACACAAGGACAGGGATGATGTCAATGTAGAAATTGTTTTTCTCCATAAGTGAGTATAATTCTATTCTGTCGATAAGTATAAAGCAATATTGAAAAAAGTGTTTGGAGCTTTATTGGCACTGGAAGACTAAAAAAACCAACTTTAGAAAAATCTATCAAAATCTATCAATGGACAGGTTTTCATGTAATTTGGCCAAATACAAATTATACTGGGATATTGAGATGCTCGTTCTCTCTTTCTCTCTCTCTCTCTCTCACACTCACACACTCTCTCTCTCTCTCTCTCACACACACACTCTCTCACACACTCTTTCTCTCTCTCTCTCTCTCTCTCTCTCTCTCTCTCTCTCTTCGTAGTATTTCCCCTAATCTTGAGCTGGAAGCCTTGTTCAAACGTCACTTCACTCAGGTGGAATTCTACCAAGGTTCTGTTCTCAACCCACACGACCTGGCTAGGGTCAAGGTAACGACCTCCCATTGAGGAGAACATCTCATGAGGCATTAAACAAACGTATCTCGTCATGCCATTCTAATCTGTGGACTGCAAGAGACATAATTAGCATTATTAAATAACATTAAACTCTAAGTACAGTGAGCAGAGAATCTTGGTGTTGATAATACCTGATCCTATTTCATCTGAGGCTTAGTTTATATAAGGGGCCCGTTTCAGTCTGAGGATGCAAAGATGTTACGGATATACTGTCCCTGTAGATTAATCATTATTTAATAAAAACCTGTGTTCGTTTCTCTTTGTATTGTTTCATCGAAACTATAGATTGAGTCAGCAGACGCATGCCTGATTCTCGCAAATAAGTACTGTGCAGACCCAGACGCAGAAGATGCCTCCAATATAATGAGGTGAGAACCTTTGCCATTCGCCCACGATTACAAGTAGTATTTGTTTCCATTAATCTTGTTTCCACAATGATTTACTTGCACATTCAAACAAGCAGGCTCTTTGTTTAGAAATGCCTGCAGGAGAGGTTCTGGTGTTCGGTGTCATGTTTGGGGACTTGAGGTGTGTCGGCCCCCTTCAATGTTTAAAAAGAGGTGTGAATGAGAGACTGAAAACACAGCACATCTCGAGTCCTGCTTAATACCCAGGACCACACATGTTTTATCTGGAACCAGATGAAAAGACCTTGGAGAAACGTTCTCCTCCCCAAGGCAGTTCATATTGCTGCAGGAGGGTCGGGACCATGAGGGCTACCATTCTTCAGATCATCCAGGTTATGGGCGGGACCTCCATCCAGACCAGAGGAAAATCAAATATTTTTTTAGGCAGAAGTCTGGGTGCTCTTCAACACTCTCTCTCTTATAAAGACCTAATGTTGCATAAACCAGCTTCATATGCAAATAAATTCCTCACCTCACTTTTTTATGGACCTGTAGAAAGAAACCGGGCCGAGTTCAAAAGAAACAGCCCAACTCTAGCTCTCTGTGCGCTGTTCACAGGCTCAGCTGTCGAAATGGATGATTAATTTGGTTTGGTTTGGAAATGGATCGAGCTGTAATTTATCTGTATGTTTCTTTTTTATTACAGAGTAATATCAATCAAGAACTACCATCCAAAGATAAGAATAATCACTCAAATGTTGCAGTACCACAACAAGGTAACACTCAGCTTGGTAGTTCTGAACTCGTGTTAAGGTTTGAATACACCGACATGTAATTACCTAATCATGTTTGGCACTATGCACCTTGATTTCATTTACAAATATAATTAAGCATCACCCATCATGATTCTTCCATTTGTTTCACAGTGTGTTTTATTCATTTCGACACATGTATTTGATGAACATTTCTTCTCACTGAGATGGCTCTAGGAGACCATCTTGACGTTGCCTTCCCTGCTCTCCTGTGTTTTCAGGCCCATCTGTTAAACATCCCCAGCTGGAATTGGAAAGAGGGGGATGATGCGATCTGTCTGGCTGAGCTGAAGGCAGGCTTCATCGCCCAGAGCTGCCTGGCACAGGGCCTGTCCACCATGCTCGCCAACCTCTTCTCCATGAGGTCATACATCAAGGTAGAGTTGGTCCCCGAGCTCCCGCGCAGATAAAAAAAAAAGCTCGCAGCCGTCCATCCTGCTCGGGCGGAGAGCGGATTCGGAGTCCGTTCCCACTGCAGCTCCATCACGCAGGCCATTATGGTGCCGCGTAAATCATCTCCCGAGCCCCGCCGTCTCATTTGAGACCTGCTCAGGACAGCAACACAGCATTGCTGTCACCATTATGAAGTAATTTATATGAGTCAATTGCACTGCGGAGGCGAGAATGTAAATTAGCGGTTTTTCTCTTGCTGAATTTACCGTCCCCCTGTGTGCTGATATAGCAGGGAAATGCGAACCATGTGTCTGATCTATAGTCAACGAGCAGCACCCCAAAGCAATCTGTATTTATAGTCACACTAGGAGGGACAGACCCGCCGCACACACACATGGCTCTATCAGAGGAGCCGTCCTAATGAATGAGAAAACATCCGATCAGAACAGGGCAGTGGAGTTCGTGAGGAGAAATGACTTACACCTCTGGCCCAGGCCATTTGTGAATGTGGGATGAATGGGTGAAGGATTTGGGGACGTGGATGAGTGTTTGGGGTGTGCGTGGGGGTGTGCTTGGGGGGGGGGCTGAATTCAGATGGGAGAGAGAACTCGGACTATGGACCTACACAGGGATCGTGAAATTTACTGCCTATTCCAGAAGGGGCCATAAGATTGGCTTTGATTTTTGGACTCAACGCAGGCGCTTAACATCAAGGTGGAACACTGTAAGAGAAACATTCTCATGTCACAGAAAAATGAAGAATATCTGTAATGACTGTTAAGATGTGGTATCTATGGAAACATCTGCAGGGTGCATCAGTCATAAGTCTCTCCTTCCCCAAAGAGACGACATCGGGACCACCCATGCCAGACTGCGGAACACGCACGCACATTTAGAGATCTTAACGAAAAGGACTCAAACACGCAGGCTGGAATCCAAACATCCTGTCAGATGGCTTCCTACCCGATCAAAGCACTTCTCTTAAACTGTCCGGCGGGTCTACTGAGCGTGGAGGAGCAGGGGTCAACATTAGCTCAGCTGCCGGTTCTGATGCATTTTGGAAAATCAGAATAGGCTGCTGCTCTCGGTTGGGCCAGTTGGAGACGTAGCTGGAGTGTCCCGGCCTCTCTACACGTCCTTGTGTTTCACCCTCAGGTTTACTTCTCTTCCCATTACTTTAAATGGAATTTATTTTCATTTGTGTCTGCACAAGTTGAGCAGAAATGAGAAGGAAATGAGGGTCTGTGAAAGCTAGATTCTCATGACTTGTCCTCATGGTCGCGTGCCGAGCCCTGGGTCATGATAACTCTGCACGGGGACCTGCAAACAAATGTAAAATGTTAACTATGAACCAAATCCACTTTTTAAAGTGACTTATTTAGTCTCTTGCTTTAATTTTCACAATACAAATACTGTGCTATCCAGCTTCCAGGAAATAATTATTTCCAGGGATATAAGAACACATTTGAAAAGTTGCCATAAGAAAAGTACATAAAATTATATATATATATATATATATATATATATATATATATATATATATATATATATATATATATATATATATATATATATATATATATATATAATGTCAATCTTTTATTATAATGGCCAAGTCAACAGTAATAGAGTACAGAGCATCTGCATTCATCTGTTGTGCGATGTTCTTGCCATGTGAAGTCATTGTCCACAGCTTCTGTCATTCAGCTAAGCTCATCATATTAATTAAGGATGTAATGAGGAAGACCAGGGCAGTGGTGGCACATCACGCCGAGAGGAAGAACAACAGGACAATGTGTGAGAGTGTGAAAGTGTGAGAGTGCATCTTCAGTCTCACTCCTACCCTCCGCCCAAGTGGGCACTCCGGAAACAAACCGGGAGGGCATTAGTGAGGTGTTGATGAGACACACACACACACACACACACACACACACGGGTGCAGACACATTCACACAAGCACAGAGAGCATTGCTTACATTACCTACAGTTCGGAGCGGGAACATTTACTTGAAGAGATCTTTTCAAAGACCATTAACCAACAAAGAAGCAGTATGTGTCGTGTTAAGCGTTGTCAGGCCTCTGGCTTTGTAAGCGTGGTAAACAGACGTGTTTGGCGTGGCGGCTGGCGATCAGACCACGTTCCTCCTGCAGTCTGGAGCAGCTCAAGGAAATAATCGCTCCGTCGCTGAGAATTCATACCCACAGCATTTCCATCCGGCATGACAGGCCTGACACAAATGTGGATGGTAATTTAGGAAACCCCAAGTAAATGGTTCCCATCTCTTCAGGGCAGGATGACAAGATCCCTCCTATTACTGCCGTCCTTAAACTGCTCACCCAAAGCGTGGCGTCTCTCAGCCCGGCGGAGACGGGGGGGGGGCTCCCTTTACAGATGAAGCCCAGCTTCGAGAGCCTCGGTGCAACGCGGCTGTCAGGCAGACGCCTGCTCGGAGATGGCAGAGTAATGGGCCGGGCTTTGCCTAATAACCCTGCTGCTTATCAAAGCTCGGCCCGCCCTCCTCCCCGCACACTTGTAATGAGGGGGTGATGAAGAGAGCGTCGTGCGGCGCCGGTGCGGATACGCCGTGCGCTTCACGATTCGCGCCCGTCCTGTACGACCCGTACGGCCACCTTCTTAGCCAACAGGGCCTGAAGCCCACTGCTGGGGTTTTGTGATTTCTAAATTGTTTAGTTGTTACTAGAACAATATGAAGACTCACTTGAATATATTTCTGATAGTCATCGGTGACCCTGATGCTTGTTTTTAATTCTGTAATCCTGCACATTGGGTTTGGAATGAAACAGTGACTATGAAGTTAAAACGTAGCGTGTCAGCCATAATTAGGAGGTATTTAAATCAATATTTAACCATATAAGAATGACAAGGCTGGGTTACAGTTTGCTAAAAAGTACATTAAAACTCTGAGTTCTGGCACAAAGTCTGGGACACAGTCTTGTGGAGCGGTGAGATGAATATTAACCTGTGCTGTAGTGATGGGAAGAGAAGTGTGGAGGAAGAGAAGTGACTGGTCCTGATCCAAACGCGTACCACCTTCTCCGTGAAACATCCAGGCAGGAGCATCTGTGTCTGGCATGGGAGCTGCCTCACCCGTCTTCATTAATGATGCCACTGGCAGCGCCTGCTGCAGGGTGAAGTCTTGAGGAGAGTCTCAGCAGCTCAGATCTCCCCAAATGCCTCAGAGTTCAGTGGACAGCACTTCACCTCCCAACAGTCCAGTGACCTGAGATGTTCTTCCAAAGCCACCGTGGAGCTGCTACGGGAGAGGAAGTGGCATGTTCTTGACTGGCCACGTCAGTCACGTGACCGGAGTCCCAGTGAATGTACGCTTGAACCTCCTAAGAGACACGGAAGGCTAAAAGTGCCTGTAACCATCAGGCTGTGGTGAACATGGTTGATCTCAGACTTTCCAACATTCCTGTGGATGTTCATCAGATATCAGTCCCTGATTTATTGAGTATGCGGATATGTGTGCTCTAATAACTCGGATATAGAACGTATGCGGATGTGTTCAGCCATACTTATGTGACTCATGTAAATATACGTTGTACAGATTGAGGAAGACACATGGCAGAAATACTACCTGGAGGGTGTGGCCAATGAGATGTACACCGAGTACCTGTCCAGTGCCTTCGTGGGTCTTTCGTTTCCTACAGTTTGTGAGTAAGTAAGATCGTGTCCTGACACCCAAGATCCACATCACACCCTTTTGATTCATATTTTTAAATGCACAATAATATTGACGACATTTAACCTCCAACCAATATATTTAAAAGATTATCTAGATATTTGACTGTGTGGACAACCTTACCATCCATTTGTACATTTAATATTCTATTTAGTGCTGTTCTGTATCCGCTAAGATACTGAGATCCTTACTGGTATCACGGATCATACGGAGCGATGCAGCCACAGAGCAGTAGTTACGTTGCGTGATGACAGTCGTGTCTGTTTTGAGGTGGAAGGACTGATCTGTTCTCATCTCTCTCTCTCTCTCTCTCTCTCTCTCTCTCTCTCTCTCTCAGGCTGTGTTATGTGAAGCTTAAGTTGTTATTGATCGCTATTGAATACAAGTCAGAGCAGAGGGAAAGCAGGTTGGTCTTCCTTGGCTCCTCCCACTGCATCACATGACCAGAGTGGCCAATCAGATGGCTCTCTCATCTTGGTCTTCTGATAGGCCCGGCACACTGACACCCCCATTTTCCCTCACCACCGTTTACAATTAGCATACAGCAAGGTTTTCATGGGAAAAACAGACGATTATGATTGTATGTATGAGTCAGTGTGACACGCTAGAGTCATGACATGGCTGCTCAAACCCACTGTGATCTATTGATGATGGCTTTACTGCTGAAGTAAACGGTCTCCCATCAATAGTGCTCCTGTTGCATTTTGTTAACTGAACCATGAGAACTAATAACGTGAAGCGCTCTGTCTTAGTAACCTCAACTTACCAAATACCACAAACCTTCCCACGTCCACAAGTTGTCTTCAAACATTTTTGTATAACTTCTTACTAATGCATTTGATGTTATTTCACACCAGCTAATGAGTGTGGCATTACACTGGCCTCGACAGAAGTCTGACATATTTGACAGAAAACGTTCCATTCGGCCTTGATCAATCATGGCTTGGAGCCAGTAGATTTTTATCGTTTTCATTCTAGCATAGTCAGTTTTGTTTGTTGGAACCTTAGAAAGCCATTCAGACGTCTGGTTTACATTATGAACAGTATTAAATTCACAGTTTAATTTGCCATTTTGCAATATACTCATATATTTGCTGCAGGGCTTAGATGCATGTTGCAATATTCATTTTCAACTTTGAGTTGATATGTAGAAGCTTTCTTTTCTGTTTGATTGACTGTGACCATTTGCCCTAGACGCTGTATGTACTGCCGATCTCAGTGCCTCTCTCTTCAAGTATCGTCTGTGCCAACACGCTTACTGTAATCAGCTTAATCTGAGAGGAAGGCAGAAGATTGTTTTTACTGCCTGCCAACAAACTTGGAGTGTTTTAAGTCATTTTCGCCATGGGTGTTACTTTAATGATTTCCTTATTGTACACAAGTTATAGAGGGCACAACATAATCTCCCAGGTTCATGTTAAATATCAGAAAGGATAATCTCTGGTGGGTCATGTTCTGCGCTGTGAAGCTATAAAAAACAAAACAAAACAGCAACAAAAAAACATAAATAACCTTTTTCATTTTCTTTTTTTGTAATTACTAAAAAAAAAATCACTGTTTTGCCCTCTACGATCTTTTGCAAGATCAGCTATGGCGCGACTATGATTGACCCTTTAAATACCGCCTAATTTTTTGCATCCATGGCATCATGTAAATGTGTGATTTGTAATGTTTTCTTGTTTGCAGAAGCAGAAAGCGGTATGCCCTCTTCCTTATCTTACCCCTCCACACTTTAGATCCTTCATCTGTCGGGGGAAAAAACTAAGGACATTGTACCGACTCCCTTCTGAAATATGGCCAAAATCTCTCACTTTCTTACTGTGAACCCTGTGCTTCATGCACTAACTTCTTTGCAGGCAGAAAGAGTAGTTCATTTCATTCGAGTCACTTGTTTCTTTGTCTGCGGCGTGTTGGTTTCTCCTCCATGAATTCCGTTTTTTCGCAGTTTCTTCCTCATTTGTTGCCGTTCTTTTGTGCGTGTGTGTCCGTCACCTCAAGCGAATGTTTTCTTCCCTTCTGTTTTTTATGCTGTTTAGTCCACCAAAATAATACTTCATGTTTTTTTTTTGGTTTTGTTCGTGTCACGTCACACAACATCACACGTACGTGGTGACACACAGATATCTGCTCAAAATCAATGGACGTATGGAACCTTGAGCAACTAGAAAGCAGCATTAGATACACTGACGTAACACAAATATCACATATCTGAACTTGACTCGGCACTTGAGTTTGAATTTTTGTCCCACCGTCATTTAAATTAAAAACCACGTGGCACTAAATGAAAACATTATGTGTTTATTCTGGTTAAAAAAATAAAAAGGCCACTGTCCATAACAACCATCTTTCTTTAACTTTCATTGCCACTGTAACACCTCATCACGAGAGCATGTATATAGGATACATGTCTAGGATGGAGTGTGTATGTGTGTATTTCACAAGTCTGTTAGCTATGTTTGTAAGTGAATGTAGAGACGTGTGTGTGTGTGTGTGTGTTTGTGTGTGTCTTAGCGTGCATCCTATGTCACTCATCACGTACCCTAATGCCTGTGCGTCTCTGAGTAGATGTTTATGAAGTGGGGTCACTTCCTGTCAGTTTGGTGTTCTGTACAACGATCCAACTGCACAGAAGTTACTGCAACAGTTTGCATCTACGTGCCGCCGTGCGGTGGCCTACATCTCTGCTCTGTCTCTTTGCCATGTGCCGTTGGTGGTGACAACCTTGGTAACCGCATGGGAAGCGCATGCCTGAACTCTGTCACGTGACACATGTGATGCTTGCCTTGTTTCCCATAATATGAGGTTTGATCAGACTCTGGGCCTCGGTTGCCATGGCATCTCCTATTAGGTTTGAAGCCAAACATTGTGAAAATCTCAGATTTGGGGAGCAACGTGTGTGGATATGTTGGTGAACGAGTCACTTTGTTTACTGTGCCATTTTCTGAACAGCATGCACAATGTACTGCTTGTTATAAAGGGGGAAATTTAATCATATAAAGCTCCTACAAAAAAAGTATCTGGAGAAGCTTTTTTTTTCGCATTTAATTACATATACATTCATTTGATCACTTTTAGCAATTTATTTTGCCCCTTACATGGTGAAGAAAGCTGGCCATCGCTTTATAATGGATTAAATCCCCCTCTTTTGATTTTCATTTCTAATAACGTGGTTGTTTGTGGAGCCCAGAGGAAAGAGCATTGACAGGCTGTACCACCGGATCACATTCCTGCATGCATGCGTAATAGTGCAGGAGATCTTAGGTCTAATGTGGTCGTGAAGCGTTAACCAGCTGCAAGTCACCAGCTCCTCCCTTTCGTCTGGGCTCTGGCCAGACGTCTGTCCAATGTTTCAGCCATCACGCGTCTCATTGATGACTCCCAGCCAAAGGCAAGCATTAATGACTGTGTTGTGTCGTCCCGTCTCTGTCTAATTAACGGGGAATGATACAGTGGCTCAGTAGTGGCTCTCTCAATACTACTGACTTTCTGCATTCACGTCTAGGGTTCTCCAAATGATCGGCCATGTTTGGCAGGGCTATGACGTTCGAATCAGAAACATTGGAAGTCTCCTGCTAATATTTGTGGTCATGCAGAGACGTCGACCGCGCTAGCCGATTTGACATCATTCATGAATAAGATTGATTTGAATGGGCTGCTATATGACTCCAAAATTTTTGGATACATGTACATGTATGTACATGTACACGTGTATGACGCTGACTGATGCCTCTGCTTTGAAAGAAATTGTATTGCGGACCAATCACGCCAGAATATCCTCTTTACAATTTATCTCTTTACAATTGGACTGTGGGACTCTGGGTCGGTTTGGTCTGCTGAACAGAAACCTAAAATCACGCCATTCTAGCTGCCCCCTACTCTCTGTAAACAGCCCAGATTCAGGGTGAGATGTCCTTCTACAGCATACTAGATCTTCCCAGGGCGGTTAGCTTAGACCCTGAAGCTCAGCGGTGGCCTCATTCTAAGAGACCTGGTCATTCCTAATCTGTCCACTCCTCAGTACTAATCCAGGTTAACCACAGCTGTATGGGAGCAAACCCTCTGACCATCTGTTTCAGTTCATCTGTGAATCCAAATGCCCCAAACAACCCCCCCCCTCTCCTGTCCATGCCCGTGATGTTAATTCCCTCTTTTATTCATTCCTCAGACAAACCTAAATTTGAAAATGCCAAGAAATTCACTTTTTTTTCCTTTTGATTCGCCAGTTAAGCTACTGTACTTGCTTTGGATGAGACATCAAAAGCTGAAATATATTGACCCATATCAGTATTTAATTTAATACGCAGAGAAGTACTCCCTGAGCATAAAGGCCATTTCATTGGCGAACTGACCGGTGGTAGTACAGACCAGAGGCTCTGATTGGCCCTCAGTATTCGATGAAAGGCAGAGAAACGAGTGTACCATTCCTCTTGATTAGAGCGTTTCACTGTGCATGCTTCACACGCTTCCTCTTAACGAGTGTCATCCTCTCTCTGACCGAACAGCATTCTGATCAACCCCGGGAACCATGTCAAGATGCAGGAGGGAACTCTGGGGTTCTTTATAGCCAGTGATGCCAAAGAGGTCAAAAGGTTTGCACGTCCTTCACCAAGGAGACTCCCCACTGACTGACTGGTGTCTGTGTCTCTACTGTAACATCCTTATCGTCAGCATGGGACCCTGGTGCTCATTTTCATGTGTTTTCTCTCTCAGAGCATTTTTCTACTGCAAAGCTTGTCACGATGACATCACAGATCCCAAAAGGATCAAAAAGTGTGGCTGCAAGAGAGGTAAGGTCCCCCCCCCCCCCCCCCCCCCCCAGCACAACGACACCTCACTGGGTCCACAGAGAGCAACAGGCCTT
The DNA here is from genome assembly GCF_052324685.1 of Brachyhypopomus gauderio. Lineage (NCBI taxonomy): Eukaryota > Metazoa > Chordata > Actinopteri > Gymnotiformes > Hypopomidae > Brachyhypopomus > Brachyhypopomus gauderio. The sequence continues at coordinate 3,604,947 of NC_135225.1, read as the reverse complement.
TTGTGTTTTTTTTACTGTTTAGTGTTTTGTAATTTTTTAGTATTTTGTGTATTCTGTAGTTCTGATCTGTGATCTCATTCTGATCAAACCTTTTTTTTTAGTGTTTGTCAGGAAAATAAAGCTGTCTTTCTATCTTGTGTTCGTTTCATTTTGATTTTTGTGTGTCTTTTTTGGTTTAAGGTCAGAGGTTACTGCCCTTTGGATCTACTCAGTGCCTCTATTAAATGTAAAAACTCTCTAAAATATCGTAATGATGAAGGTGCTTCTTCAGTATAGGATGAGGGTGACCTGTACATCAGGAATAAAGCTCTTCAAGATGCAGCTTGAAATGACGCCCTATAGTGGCAGGTTCCCACAGAGGCAGAGAAGAAAGCGGAGAGAGACACATTATTAGGAAAGTGAGGGAGAGAAAGAGGGGGGGAGGGGGTCAATGAGTGATGACAAGGAGGGCGGGAAAAAAAAAGAATATGGAAAAAAAAAGGGGGGGCCAGCTAGTCATCAGCATGCTAATGAGGGAGAGATGGAGAGATGGAGAGAAATAGAGACGGGAAGAGGCAATGACGTGATTAGCAGGGCTGAAGAGAGTGGCTGTCAGCCCACGCTAGCATCAGTGGGAGAGATGCGGAGATAATGGCACCAGTCAGGTGGAAAAACAAAAGGCAAAGAGCCCCGGCCCACCCTTGTCAGACACACTGCAAACACACTCCTGGCCCGCCATCATTTTACTAATCATATCCACCCTGTTTACCCAGAGAGCCCCCGTGCTAGCAGTGCTCAGACTCGCCACTGTCATCTCCCAGTACCTCAGCCCAGCAAGAACACATTCTGACAGGAAGGCACTGCAGGGAAAAGCAGGGAGTCATGAAGATTTGTATGGCTGGATGTACGGGCTCAGTCCAACGCCGGTTCCACTCACTGTCAGTGGTTATTGTAGCATAGATCATTAGATTCAAGCTGAGTAGGTGTGTGGCTTTGCAGGTATTTCATTAGTTTTATGTCTGAGGAAACGTTAACATGAATGTAGGGATAATGCCTCGTTATTACCTGACCTATATAAGCACCTGTCCAAAGCAGTTAGCCATGTGATGAATAATTTAGCAAAGATCACCCTGAACGCAGTGAAAGGTCAGCGATGGAGCCTCTAAACACTCCCCCTGCCCCATAGCAAACAGCTTTAAACTTCGCCGTGTGTCAGATTTTTTTGTTTGTTTGTTTGTTAAATTCATCTCACTGATTTCACCACAACCATGGCCTGCGGGAGACAGCTGGTGAACGACTGAAGGCACACGAGTCTAACCACAACTGCCTTTCTTGCTTTTTTGTTTTGTTTTTTTTTTGGTTTTCCTCTTGTTTTTGGGATTCACCCGTTTGAGCTGTCAATATACCGAATAGAATCGAAAGAAGTTGAGAGATTACCTTTCCGTTGCTGTAACAGAAGTTTGTGTTCTTTATTCTTTCTTTGTGTTCTTTAATCCTCATTTTTTGATCATTGATGCACTCTTTGATGTATTTCCCTTCTTGCTGCCATGGAATGTGCCTCTTTATTAAATCCCCTTCCTGGTAGTGATATATTGTGAGTAAAAACGGGTTCCCCGGGGCCCATAGTGCAGTGTAACTGTCTCTCTCTTTTCCGCTGATAGTATATATCTATATCTGTGTTGCATGTGCTAGTCTAGCTACTGCATCCGCCCCCCCCCCCCTCATCTCTGTCCTCGACCCAGTAGCAGCCCCCCCCCCCCCCCCTTTCCTGCCAAACGTCCGAGGTGTCTGTCACCTTCAAGCTCAGTCACCCACACTTGTACTTTGTAGGAACTAAGGCCATGTTCATTTGACCTATTTACACATCAGTTTGATCACACTAGAAAGTTTGATCTGTTTAAGCCCCTTTAAACATGGTGTCACAGCCCCTATAAACAGACCACACCCAACAGTAATGTGGTGACAGTAGCCCTGCGCTTAAAAGAGGTCAGAGGAGGGGATAAGATCCATCCTTGTGAGTCCCCCATGCTGTCCGATACCAGGAGCTGTATTTACAGGAAGCAGAAAGCGTCCCGTGGGAAGTTCCTCAGATGCTTAGATGTAACAAGGGTTGTCTCCCAAACACAATCAAAACAATCCAGCCCCCCCTGTGCCCCCCCCAAGGCCTTGGCTGCTTCTCTTCAGCACAGACCCACATGTCCCTAGTCTCAGAATTGAAATGATTCAGCTTAACGTTTCAATTCTCTTCAATTCTCGGGCCCTTTTGTTCTCACTGCCAATGACTGGAATACCTTCCAGTATTGGAGTCTTGGCAGTAGGACTGGCCAGGCTGCTGTACAGTAAGTGGCCTGTAGATGGCAGAATAGCTCTGTTGTTGAATTAGGAGTAGACCGGCGACACCGAGATCCTCACACATCTGTTTAGCAAGAATGCTGTCAAAAGAAGGCTTAGTTTGGTGTGGATGGTGAGGGCTTTTCTCACTCGTCTCTTGGATCACTTGATATAATTCACCCAGTGGAATATGGTGTTTCTTCTCATTATTCATTTGTGGACATCCGCTGCTGATGATGGTGATGTGATATAAGTCTGCAGGTATTAGGTGTATTTTTCTTAGGCTTTTCTTTGGAGAAAAGCTTCATTGTGGTTTCTATGACCTTTGCCTTCAGTATGAGCTTTACAAATGGTAGTTCGTGGTGACGTAGTAGCGTTAATCATTCCAGCTACTTTAGCTCGTTAACTGTGTCTTCGTTTGGATTTGGATTCTTGTTTTTTTTTTCAGTGTTTCACTTTGTTTTTCAATAATAATTGTATGTTTGCAATTAGGGGCGTGTCGAGCTGTGTTGGCGGCATTCTTGCTAAACATGGTGATTGTGTTCAGGAGGCTTCAGTCGGGGTCTGTGTGTAGCTGCGTTAAGTCACTCACATCATCGTGTTGTCTCGTGTCTCCTCCTCCCTACATATTCTCTCTGACTAACACATTCACACGATTTATGCTTTGACGAATGCCACCCTCAAAACCTCCGAGGCGACAGATTCCAGCATGACATTGAAGTCTTAGCCTCTCTTCTGCACGACGGGGCATCGCGCCCTGAACTGTTGCTGCCCTGCGAACAGTTTCCAGCCCGGCCCCCCTGTGCGGAGGCTGCAGGCCCCTGTGTGCATGCTCTCACCCCCCCTGACTGCAGCTCTTCTGCATGGTCCTGCAGGAACAACGGTCCCTGTGGTCGCTGACGGCCAAGGAACGTACCCCATTCTCTTACTGGCGTATCTCTGAAATTGGCCTCTTAATTTAGGCGAATGTCCTGAAATTGAACTCAAAAGCAGGATTTTCCCTGCAGACGGCGAGTCCTGCCGTGGGTGCCAGACTGGTATTAACACATCGGCCCCAGGAGAATGAGTACCAGGGACTGTTTGTTTTTGTTTGTTTGTATATTTATTTATTTAAGTCAAGATCACAGCAATCAGTTACTGCTGTAGACCCACAGCACCCCCCCCCCCCCACACACACACACACATACACTCACATGCGTGCATACACACACACACACACACACGCACGCACGCACACCCAGACACACACACACACCCAGACACACTCACTCACACACACACACATACACACACACGCACAAACACACACACAAAAATACATTCCCACATGTGCACACAAGTGCTTGGATTGTTATTATATGCCAACCTGCCACACTCTTTACTCTAAAGACCACTGCAGAAAATCAAAATGGAGCGATATTGTATGCTTTAGTTTTACATGTAGTCAACAACCTTCCTGCTTGACTCAGTATCATTGAGGGTGGGGGGGGGTGTGTGGTGGGTTGGCATAGGGTTCAGGAACAAGCCTGATGCCTCCGTTAGAGCCTGTAGCTTAGTGTGATGCCACTGACAGCACCTGCATGATGGGATACAGGTACGTGATCCTCACCCAGGATGAAGACTATTAACCAGATTTTTGCTGCTGAAAGCATTTACCCACCCCTCTCTGCCTGAATGCCCCTTGCCCGTACCCTCTGATCCTACTGTCATATCTGACCTTTTGACCTTTTATGACATGATCAGCCTTAGGGCACAGCTTGACCCCAACAGGATGGCAGCTTTTGTTTTGCAAAGCAAACGAGACGTCTGTTACAAAGTGCCAAAATGCGTTTTTAATTCTTCTAAATTTAAATCTGAGCGGGAGCCAATTTGGCCTTGCGAATGAACTTTTGCGGAACGTCAAGACTTTCCCGCTGCGGGGCTCCCCCCCACCGCCATCGAGGGGTCAAGCCTGTGAGCTCACGCTGCTAAGGCTCTGCACATTTCTTTATGAAACGACAAAAGCAACCTTTACCTTCAGACATCCCTGGTTGATGAACTTATTTTTCCTTGCCATTAACCTGCTGCTTTTCCTCTCCTCTCATCCAACACGTGACTGTAGCCAAGATGTCCGTCTACAAGAGAATGACACTGGCATGTTGTTTTGATTGCGGGCGCTGTGAGCGCAACTGCTCGTGCATGTCAGGCAGTGTGCGTAGTAACACGGACAGCCTTCAGAGGGCCTTCCCACTATCTTCTGTCTCTGTTCATGATTGCTCAACCAGTTTACGTGCCTGTAAGTTCGATCTCCAACCACGCGTTCTTCCGTGTCCGTGGCCTGTGTCCGTGTGCGCATCCTTCCTCCCGTGTGCTGTGACTCTTTCCTGTTTGCCCCCCCCCCCCGCCCGCCCCTCTGTTAGCGTGACCTCCATTGTTACCCTGTCTGTGGCTTTGTTGATTTAATTGATCTATCTATCCTTTCTTTACTTCTTTGTTTTGGTGAGTGTGGTGGTTTCTTTGACGAGTTTGATTTGCTGTGCAGTGGTGGTAGTGGTGGTGATGGTGTCGTGGCTTCTCTGTGGTGGTGTGGCGGTAGGTGTTAGGAAGGTGTTCGTCCCGCATGCTGTGTTAGTGGAGTGAGCGTGTTGGTGCGCTCGGTGCTCAGTGTTTACTGCCACCAAACAGGCTTCTGTGTATATGTGCAAGTGAAAGTATGTTTGATGTTTTTGAACAAAACATTGATGGGCTTTTGTCATATATGTACTATGTGTTTATGCTGATGCTGTAATAGAGGACAATACGTATGTGTTTCTAACTACCATTTTTTTCCCACTAAAGCAAATTGAAACTCCTGGGATTATCTTCTAAAAATGTTAATGTAAATTGAATGTTAATGTCTGCTGTAATCTTATTTCTCTGTGGGGACGATGAGAAAAAGCTCATTCTAAAAAAATCTGATCAATAATTCTGTATGTTGTTGATGAGAAGCACTCCTGTGATAACGGTGTATAGCCAAATGTACCTGAACAGCTCTGTCCATTTGTAAAGATCCCGTTGACTACTTTTCCACTCAGTGATATTGCAAGCATTCAGATATTAGTACCAGTCTCCTGCCTCATAGGGGTTTCCAACATTTTATTTCAATGCCAGAGTTATTCCATCAGAGAGAGAAACCACTGTCATGCGTCATTCACATGTCACCTGTTTGATTTTGTTCAGAAGGGCATCACTGCTAAAGAGTGTCTGTTCCGAGCAGAGTTCAAGAGTGTATGTGGGCGTCGGCCGCCCCAGTGCGCTCCTGTCCTTGGACACGCCTCTTTTACCCATAAGCCATTAGGCCTCACCATGTCCATGAGCTTCCGTGCTTTCCTCCCCGAGAATTTGCCTTTATGATCTGCACAACTGAGCTGATGAGCGCGGTACTGTCCCCTCACCACGGGACCTCGACCTCACACACGCTCAATCGTTTCCTCTTAGCCAGCAACCAGCAGAGAAATAAAGTCAATGTCCTTTATTTAATACCTTGTGTACCACAGTGGTACTGTCTGGCTTGACGTAGGAGTTAAAAGCGAGATCCCCTGGCAGAAACTCGATCGGGACGGCGGAGACTCGGGTCGTCCGACGGCCGACGCTGTCGGCTGTGCGCGGAGGCACGGGCCCGCGCAGGGGCCTGCTCGTTAAGCCCGAGCAGATGTGAAATAGGAACCTGTCTGTCAGTTGGGTCTGGCTGGACCAGCGCCTCCTCCGAGCAGGGGTCCGTTCTGACGCCCCCGTTTCCTCCCCGTGTCCTGCTAGATTAGTGTCAAACGTGCTATGATGAGTTTGGCTTCACGACTCGTGTTCTGGTCCGGGTGATATCCCCCGACACCAATTACTGGCCATTACTCCTGATCTCCCCATCACCCCTCGTTGGGTTTCAGGAAATCCTTTTGCTGTCTTAGTGCCTTTTTCTCTCACACCGTTTGTGAATGGAGTGTGTGTTGGGCAGAGCTGCGGAGATCTGACAGTTTGAGCCCAGGGTTTGTTTTCCTTTCTTTTATTGGTTTTATGTCAGAACTAACGTAACATTTCTATGATGAGCACTTAATGTTGAGCTTCCATCTCACTTTCGTTCCGCTCGCTTCAGTAATTGATTTCTTTTGGACTCCATCTCGTATGCAGTTTCAAGTTCGGGTTGTTCAAACAATACTCACATCACACATAAATGCAGAGAACCTTCAGTGCACACTACATGTGCTGGGGTTCATTAGCCCCGCTGCCACTGGACACCCTGCTTCTTGTCTCCTTTAATTCCACGGGCTGCGTGTGAGCACACAGTAAAGGATCCCGGAAGATGAGAGCTGAGTGTTTCAGCCTTCTGTGGCCCTTTGCTCTGAACGCTTATATATATCACAGTGCACTGAGCTCAGTGCTGTAGAGTTCTACCTGAAGTTCTATCAGCACAGTCGTTACAGAAATAATACAGCTCCATGGCCATGGAGGTTGTGGGGAAGGGAGGTGTTGTGGACGGGGAGGGAGGTGTAGCCTCCTCCGCCCTGCTCCGCCTCCCTCCACGCCGCTCTCCGTCAGGCCGGGGCCCAGGGGAGGAGCTATGGGGCCAGCGGACACGCCGCGGTTGCCCCGGAGGGTGTCTGACAGAACCGGGAGTGGCTTAGCCATCGTTGCAGCTGTGCAGCTCAGCATACTGTTAAGAGGCGTTTGATACCGCCGAACACAGCCAGCAGCGGGAGGGCGTCCGCTGTAAGTTACGGCGACAATTATTGTCCCTCCGCTCCACCTGCTGAGACTTATCCTCTCATTACACGGGATTTAAAGAGTCTAAATGGCGCCTCCCCTCTCGGGGAGCATTCGTTCCCATTTCGAACGTAATGGCACCTCCACAGAAGCTATGGATGTTTAGTAAACAATGGCCAATCTTCCAGAGAGAGACGGGGAGGAGAGGTAATGGCGTCTTTCTGGCCTTGAGGGCAGATGTGCGTTTCCCTCCCCCTGGCTCTGCTCGGTGCCGGGTGTTGGGGAGGATGTGGGGAGCCGGGGGGGGGGCCCTAAATAGCCGATCCCACGCGCTGTGTGCGGGGTGCGTTTCAGCTCAGCTGCCCCTTATGTGGCCCGACATGGAAATTATGTTTGCGTTTTCGTTTTTCCCAGCGCTGCCGGTGCGTGGGCAAACTCGGCCTGACAGTTCCCTCCCGGCGGGCAGCAGAGGGGCCAGCCACCCGCTCCGGTGCCCAGGTCGCGTGCCCAGGTCGTGTGGCGTGCCGGAGAGAAGCCGCCCGTCCGTTCTTTCCGATTCATCCCGTCCGTCTCGCGTCTGCAGATCGCTCGTGCGCCGCGGCCGGCCCCACCCTGGGCCATCGCCCTGACCTTTGTGGCATCCCATAATGCCGTGGTGAAGGGGAGGGACGCGTGCACAGCAGAGCTGGGTGGGGCAGGACCGAGAGCCAGACCCTCCGCCCACACGCCGCACGCCCAACGCCACCATCTGCTCCAAACGCAGCATGCTTCCATGACTTGCTTGTTGTGTGGCGTGTGTGTTCTGCAGCGTGACTGGTGTTGTCTATGGTGAGAATAGTATGGTTGTGTTGGGTCAGAACAGAAAAGAGAGACAGTGTCTCAGTGTCAAATATAGGAAAAAATCAGAACTTGTGGAGGTGTATCTCCCATAGCTTCTCTGTTTAAATGTCACTGTTCATTCTCCTGTTCTTGAGATATTTGAATTTTTGGTCAGACCAAATGGAGTAAATATCTCATTCTCCTGTTCTTGACATATTTGCTTTTTTGGTCAGACCAAATGGAGTAAATATTTCTTTCAATGGCATTTGTAGAGTATGACTAAGTTTTGCCCCTAACCCTAATAAGGAACAGAAGAGTCATTAAACCATTTGTAGTACTGTCTGATGTGTATATGTGTAATATATCTAGGGTGACTGTAGTCTGTATGGTTAGTAAAATCTATGGGGTTACAACAGTCTTTGTAGTTAATAAAGTTTTAGGGTTTGCTGCAGTTTTTAGAGTTCATGTCGTCTTTTTGATTAGCAAAGTCTGTAGATTTAAAAAAGGCTTGAGGGTTACTGTAGTATGTAAATTTAGTGAAGTGTGTAAGGTTCTAATAGTAGTCAGAAGTATTCATGCAGTCTGTGAATGTAATAACGTCTATAAGGTTCCAATAGTCTGTGGAGTTAGTAAAGTCTGTAGTGTTCCAGCAGTCTGTGGCGTTACTAAAGTCTGTAGTGTTCCAGCGGTCTGTGGAGTTAGTAAAGTCTGTAGTGTTCCAGCAGTCTGTGGAGTTAGTAAAGTCTAATGGTGCTGCAGTCAATGGTCTTCATAGATGGGTGTTTTATAAGCATGTGAAATATGATATTTTAGCAATGGCAGGACAGACTCTGCTCATACTTTGCTCATTCTCTGCTCATACTTTGCTCATTCTCTGCTCATACTTTGCTCATACTTTGCTCATTCTCTGCTCATACTTTGCTCATACTCTTCTCTCTCGACTCTTTTTTTATTGTCCTTTTTCATTATCATTTGTACCGTCAACATAATCATTTTACCATCAGTATCACCATTTTCCTTTTGACTTTGCTTTTTGTTTGAAACACAGCTGTTTCATTTAAACCTAAATGTCTCACTGAGTTGAGTGATCTATGTCTGTTTACTGTTTCTCACCCTCATCTGTCTCTCTCTCTCTCTCTCTCTCTCTCTCTCTCTCTCTCCCCTCCATCCCTCCACCCTTTCCCCCTCCAAACCTCTCATTTGTCTCTGCCCTCTTCTCAGCCAAATATAAGTATAATGGATATGTGCGACCACGTAAGTGTGCCCCTTTATTTCCCACAATGCTCCTCGGTGCTTCGGCTTGCGTGTCTCGCTCTCCTCGTCTAACCCTGGCTGCTACGCTTTCATGACTTTGATTTGGCTACTGAAGCTTTGCTCTACAAAGCTGCCATCTTTAGCTATCCGTAGATACCTGGAGATTGATATGTGCTACGATGACAGGCAGCATCAGGCCGCAGTCAGACCAACCAGAGTGGCTTTTAAACACGTGTAGGGCAAAGTTCAGGGGCTGGAGGAAGGGACCCATATGAAAGCCAGATGCTGGATAAAGATCGCTCTGTCCTTGTGAGAGATCATTTATAAGAGCCTGTAATGCTATCACCTGCATAAACAGCGCGTATGTTTAGCGTTTTAAGTGATGTATTTGTGTTGTGCTGCCTTTAGCAGCAGATGGCGCTACAACTCCAGGGAAAAAGGGAAGTGAAAGCGAGTCCAGGATTCGGTTCAAAGCTGAATGCGTTTTAGGTAAATATCTCGCTGCTTAACACTGAGGCGGAGCACTGCTTCAATTACGAAGTAGGACGTTTAATTTGATACTTTATTTACTTTATTACTTTTTATTATTAAATATCACATGTGCAGATATGCATAACAAATATTACTTGTATACATGTAATACATTTAATATATGTATTTAATACATGTATTAAAATACATATAAATCTATATCTTAGATGTATAATGTCTATATGATGATAATAGTAATAATGATAATAGTAATAATATAAAGGATAAATTCTAACATGTAAAGTATTGGCATCAACAAAGATTTTAAACTGGCTCTTCCCATAGTGATATTTCAGCTCACTGCAGCCTTGATAAGGACTTGCAATCCCAGCTCATCTCAGCATTTGCATTTCAGGAAGAGACAGTTCCCGTCTGGATTATTGTAAATCCACAGTGAAAGTGGCATGGCGATTGCTCCCTGTGTAGTGCTGTGTGTGTTTGACAGGGGCCAGATGAATCCAGGAGTTATCTGTGGCGGCCTTTAAATTCACACGGCAGCTGACGGCAGAAATAACCATCTATTTCTTGCTCGGAGCTAGGTTTGGGGAGCAGGAAACTGCTTTTCCACTTACTCCACATATTGGCTAACCTCTTGCTTTTCGTGTAGATGCTATTAGGTTGCAGCCTCTGGACTCTTGTGGGCCAGTGGCGTGGCTGGTAACTCCCAGTGTGAACCCCTTCAAGTGCTCTTTGAACCCTGCTTGCTCTAACGGTCCTGGAGTGTGCCTCCTTCGCATGGTTTATCCAGGCGCTCTAGTTGTTTGCGCCTCTGCACCATTCAAAAAGATGTGTCATTTAAAGGCTTAGTTCTGTTGTTTTATCCAAGTGCTGAGTGATGTTGTGTCTATTTCCACGGACTTGTAATTAACCGTTTTCACACCTGTGGTTTGTGTATGTTTCAGCTGTTGAGGTTGTTAAGACAATAAAACGCGGGCTAAAGCCCTGCTGTGGGAATGGTGTACACTCCTACCTGCCGCTGTGCTGTTTCACACACACTCGTCTCAGGGCTGGCGGGCTGTGCATTGTTCTGCTGTGTAGACCCAGTGAGAGGGAAGATTGTAATTAACTCGTGCTCGGTAGCGATGGCAATGCAAATGTCATATTCAACATTTCATTTTAAGAGCATGCCACGTGGTTACGTGGAATTTCATAAAACCAAAGTGTCATCGTCAATTATTTAGAAATGTGATAGTAGCTTTTATGACACAAAACGGTAAAAGCCTAGCCACACACCCACAGCCCTAAACCGACAGACATTTCTCAGGAAATCAGCCTCTCTTTCTATCCTCAACATTATTTATCACTTGATTCTCAAGCAGTGTGGCAATACATTATGGATGCTACCGTTTTAGTATTTTAATGCAATGTTTTAATTTTAACCACAATTACATTGTGTCCATAAGACACAATAAAGCCCTTTTATATAAAAGCCTTCATTCTTATGACTTCTGTTGAACATATACATACTTTTATAAAACTATTAACCTGTAAGAGAACCGTTTTCTTGTCTGTGTTCTGCGATAGTGACCAGCCCTCTTGTTCTTATGTTCTATTGTTTGACAGTAAAGGAAGACGTTAGGCCCACATTTCAGAATCGGCCAGTTAAAGTGGCTCGCGGTGCAGCTGACCCAAACACGCTGCCCCGCACCGCTGCCACCTGCCCCTGGCCTGCAGGGGAGTGTCCCAGCATGGACTCCGCCCCTCTCGTTAATAACCGTAAAGGAAGCCTGTTCCCTCCAGCCCCGCCCCCACGCCGACACCTCAGCCCGGCTGGCCTGAGCCGGGCCTGCAGCCTGCCGGGGAAATACCGCTACCGTCCCAGCTCGGCACTCTCCTCCACGCGATCCTCCACGCTCTGTAGGTGGCCTCCTTAGCAGGCTGCAACAGACCTGTTGTCCTGCCCCTCTCTCTCGGGGTTTATGCAGGCATGGTATTGTGCATGAAGCTCCGCTCACAGCTTACGCGCTCAGCCCACGCTCTCCCACTACTGTGTTACTGTGTGTGTGTGTGTGTGTGTTTGTGTGTCTGTACTTCACGATTGCTCTGTTGAAGATTCCAGTAGTATTCAATGGACTAGACTTTAGAACCCAGATTACGGGGCGACAGACAAACTCATTTGTGAACGGTAGACATGGCGTGGGCTGGGACCGCCTGTTTACTGATTCTGTGCTCCAGCTCGTTCTTAGTGTAAAGCACACAGTTAACAAGTGGCGTCAGTCTGTTGTACTGCTAAATGGGCAGAGACAGACGCCTAGTTAGGTTGTTTGAAGCAGCAGGAGCCCAGAAGAGCTCGCGCTTTCCTTACACGTGGTGTAGAGTGGCAGTCGTGTCTCTCTGGAGCGATCCAGTATTCACGCAGGGACTTACAGCAGGACGTCTATTGCATTGTTAAGGCGCGTACTGAAGGGCACTGCTGTAGCTCATAAATCCACAGTGGCTCATTTGCGGAAACAGGGACGGCCCGGCCCGGCCCGGAGCACACTCTCCTCTCCCACCACGGTCAGACAGAGGGCCACGCCACACTCGCCCTTCGGCCCGTGATATTTTGAAAGTTGATTAGCGTTTCCCGTTGCTCTAGCAATTGTGTAGTTGTAAATGTCAAGCTGCGGCATTTGGTGTGTGTTCCCCTCAGAGCGTTTTTACTGTGCCTTTGTTTCATTACTGCAATTAGGTGGCAGCAGAGTGAGGAAGAGTGAGGAAGACTCTGGCTTCCTCGACTTGTGCAGGCACTGGTCGCAGGGCGTGTGGATCTGGCACTAATTGTGCGTGCGTGCGTGCGTGTGTGTGTGTATGTGTGTGTGTGTGTGTGTGTGTGTGTGTGTGTGCGTGTGTTGGTAACCTCAGTGACTCACTTTAACAGTGATTTCCCCTCTGCTCACAGTCTCAAATACTTACATTTTCTAGCCATGAAAGAAAAAAAAATCTAAATTTATATCAGGAGGATAATACTATTATTTGACGTTATTATATTAAAATAGTATGACATTGTTATTTCGCAGTGAATATAGTCAAATAGGACAATAGCATTTTGTAGTGTTATTTTGAGAATTTTTCACTAAATGAACATTTTCACTGAATACAGCAGACAGGAGCACCTCTGTTTTACTCCTCAGCTCATGAGCCAAGCTAGGGCCCTGCTCTGGGGCCCATCTCCGGGGCCCTGATCCGTGGGCTAGATCCGTGGGTTAGATCTGTCCGTTAGATCCATGACATAGATCTGTGAGTTAGCTCTGTGGGTTAGATTCATGCTCTGGGTATCTGCTCCGGGGCCCATCTCTGGGGCCCTGCTCTGTGGCCCATCTCTGGGGCCCTGCTCTGTGGCCCTTCTCTGGGGCCCATCTCTGCTGCTCTGCCCTCATGTGCTGTTGCTATTACATCAGACATGGCAGAGAGTGTGAGGCGCTGGTGCAGCCTATCAGGAACCTGGAGGAGAACACCTGGTGTTCTGGAGGTTAGATCTGTGGGTAGATCCATGGGTTAGATCTGTTGGTTAGATCTGTGGGTTAACTCCATGGGTTGGATCTCTGGGTTAGCTCGGTGGGGTAGATCTGTGGGTTAACTCGGTGGGGTAGATCTGTGGGGTAGATATCTTTTACTCCTCAGCTCATGAGCCAAGCTGGGGCCCTGCTCTGGGGCCCATCTCCGGGGCCCTGCTCTGGGGCCCTGCTCTGGGGCTCTGCCCTCATGTGTTATTGGTATTAAATCAGACATGGCAGATAATGTGAGACGCTGATGCAGCTTATCAGGCACCTGGAGGAGAACACCGTGAGTTAGCTCAGTGAGTTAGCTCAGTGGGTTAGCTCAGTGGGTTAGCTCAGTGGGTTAGCTCAGTGGGTTAGCTCAGTGGGTTAGCTCCGTGGGCTAGCTCCGTGGGCTAGCTCCGTGGGCTAGATCCGTGGGCTAGATCCGTGGGCTAGATCCGTGGGCTAGATCCGTGGGTTAGATTTGTCCATTAGATCCATGGGTTAGATCTGTGGGTTAGCACCGTGGGTTAGATCTGTCCGTTAGATCCATGACATAGATCTGTGAGTTAGCTCTGTGGGTTAGATTCATGTGTTAGCTCCTTGTGTTAGCTCCTTGTGTTAGCTCCGTGTGTTAGCTCCGTGTGTTAGCTCCGTGTGTTAGCTCCGTGGGTTGGCTCCGTGGGTTAGATCTGTGGGTTAGATCTGGCCGTTAGATCCATGACATAGATCTGTCAGTTAGCTCCGTGGGTTAGATCCGTGGGCTAGATCTGTCCGTTAGATCCGTGGGTTAGCTCCGTGGGTTAGCTCCGAGGGTTTGCTCCGAGGGTTTGCTCCGAGGGTTTGCTCCGTGGGTTTGCTCCGAGGGTTAGATCTGTGGGTTAGTTACGTGGGCTAGATCCATGCCTGTTCGCTCACGAGAGTACCTACTCATCAGAGTGAGTTCACCTAATGGGGATCGACTTTACTATGTAGTCATGCACTACAGAAATTCAAATGAGTAGGCCTACCACTCCACCCCCCCCCCCCCCCCCCCCCCCCCCCCCCCGTCCTTCACACAATGACAGTGAAGTGCAGTCATACAGTACTGATCTAGACCACGGTAAACCTAACTGTTCTCACACACTCCAATAACACTCTCACACACTCCAATAACACTCTCACACGCTCCAGTAACATACTCACACACCCCAATAACACACACACACTCCACTAACACTTTTACACACTCCAATAACATACTTACACACTCCAGTAACACACTCGCACTCCAATAACACTCTCATACACTCCAGTATCACACTCACACACTCCAGTAACACACTCACACACTCCAGTAACACTCTGACACACTCCAGTAACACACTCACACACTCCAGTAACACACTCACACACTCCAGTAACACTCTGACACACTCCAGTAACACACTCACACACTCCAGTAACACACTCACACACTCCAGTAACACACTCACACACTCCAGTAACACACTCACACACTCCAGTAACACTCTCACACACTCCAGTAACACACTCACACACTCCAGTAACACACTCACACACTCCAGTAACACACTCACACACTCCAGTAACACTCTCACACACTCCAGTAACATACTCACACACTCCAGTAACACTCTCACACACTCCAGTAACATACTCACACACTCCAGTAACACTCTCACACACTCCAGTAACACTCTCACACACTCCAGTAACATACTCACACACTCCAGTAACACTCTCACACACTCCAGTAACACACTCACATGTACTTTTACAAATGAAGCAGAACTAGGTGCTCAGTATTAATTGGTCTCATGTCTTAACGAGTTAACGAGTGTCCTCCATGACTTTACTCCTCCCTGAAATGTACCTTTGTCCCTACTAATGCTGTTCTCTTTCTATATTTGGAGGTCCTCTCTGACTCCTTGTGCAGTGATTGATTGAGTGTTGGCTTTTGTGCTCTTTAATATGTCATCTCCAGCACACAGCTACAGTCCCCGCTGTCCACGGACTGACACTCTTTGCATGTGTTTGCAGTTGAAGACGAGCATCCATCAACACTGTCGCCCAAAAAGAAACAACGCAATGGAGGCATGCGAAACTCACCCAACTGCTCTCCCAAAGTGATGAGGTAAGACATCGATTTGAAGAACGCTCCCTCTAGCCTTCAAAAGGGGAGTGAGAGAGAGAGAGAGAGAGAGAGAGAGAGAGAGAGAGAGAGAGAGAGAGAGAGAGAGAGAGAGAGAGAGACGGCATAGAGACAGAAGGGATGGTGGTGGGATGGCGGAAGAGGGAGGAGTGCTGAGGGAGAGAGGGAGAAGAGCCCTCTAAGACTCGAGCGTTTAAGCTGTCAGCCTGTCAGTGCTTAATGATAGAGCTGAAATATTTCTGTCATGAAAGAGGCTATGAAAAGCTGTTTGAAAAATACTCTTGCTTTAAAGTCTCAGCTGTCACCCCCTCCTCCTTCACCCCCCTCCCCCCACCCCCTCCAAACCCCCAGTCTCGTCCACATGTAGTTTTTAAACAGCGGTGGCACTAATGACAGCGCCAACCAATCAGAGATGGCCGCGTGGTTACTTAGCCTCGGGCTCTTCGTCTATTGTGGGAGCTCCAGTGAGTAGTGGTCTTGGTACTTAAGGCCATATGTGAGATGTATCATTGCAATCAAAACTGAATTCAAATATTACCTTCCTTTTATCCTGTCTGGAGGAATTGTAAAGCTGCTAATTGATTTTGACTGATGAAAGGGCTTTTGCTCTCTGCCCATGTGACCAGGAGACAGAGACTCGCATGCAAAAGCTTTTCAGAAAAGCACAGACAGGTATGGCCACGGCCGATCAGCAGTGTGACGTGAGAGATTCAGGAGGACATGACAACTCTCTACCAACTTACACTCCCCTATCAGTTACTCTCATGACTTTGGTTCTTAAATATTACTAACATTACTGAAATTGGAAAAAAAAAAGTGTACAGTGTACTGAAAAAGTCTAGATAAAAACAATTAAAATTCTATTTCGTATATTACTGTTATAATGATTATCGTAGATAATATATATTACAGTTATATGATTTTCTTAGATTAAATTGAGATGTTTTAGATGTCAGTGGTTGTAAATAATGGGTCAGGAGCTGGAGACAGTCTGGGATCAGTGTTCTGTTATTACTGAGCTTTGCTCACGTTATTCACTCTTCCTACCTTAACATCTCCAAAAACACTAATCCAAGATGAAAAATATATGGAACTGAATTTTTTTTCTTTCATTTTATGTTTTTATTATTTCATATGTATCTTTAAATAGGTACATTTTCATCATTCAACACACACACACACACACACACACACACACACACACACAGTAGCTAGCATACTCTATATTTCCTTTGCCTTAGCTTCACCTAAAGCCCTAATCCAGACACCAATAACCATTCCACATATTCCCCCAAAAGACCCCCCCCAACAGAACAGTATAGAGCACAACTCCCTGCCAGCTTCACCGGGAAACCCTGTAGAATCTTTGTCAAGTGTGAATGTTTAATCTGCCCTTGGTTATACAGACTAAGCATGAAAAAAATGAAGGAGCTGAAAGGAAGATAAGAAAACATTGGCACACTTCCAGTGATCCGGTTGCTTAGAACAATCTTTAGTTTTTAGTTCTTAACTTTAAGCACAAAACAATTTTTCTGCACTGAGTTGAAGGCCCCGGTTTGCAATGTAATGTATGCATCTTCTCTTTGATCTGTGACTGATAATAATTCTTGGGAGTTATTTACCCTGTTTTGAAACGCTTCAAAGCGGTGTCAAAGTTTTCTGGGCTTCAGGGTGCCTCTGTATGCAGCCGGCTCTTGGGTGCTGGATGACAGGTCTTCTGTTCTAGGTGTTGGCTTTTCAAGTCATAGCCCTGCAGCAAAACATCAGGTTACCTAATGCAGTCCCGCGGAATTCTCCAGCCGATGCCCCCACTGCCGATATACCATACGTTAACTACCTCACCTTCAAAAGCTGCATTTAATGCACCATGTAAAGTGATTGTTTAAGGTTGCCTTAGGGATACTTTATTCTACAAGTCGGGAAGGAAAAGCCAGTGAGTGTATACCATATCAAGCGTGGTTCTTACACGCTTCTGCGCCTCCAGGCCGTCGTAAATAAATAATGATCAACAGATTGGCTGTGGGTTTTTGAAAAGCATGCCTTTGTCAGTTTGCATGATGGGGAAAATTTTCAAAGCGAGAGGGCTCCTTTCATAGGCTGCCGGGGAGAGACCGAGGAGCGGTTCTGGTGAGCGAGGGGCTGGAATAGTTAAACACTGTTTGAGAAGCAGCTAGCCCGCCTCTGAGGGCAACTCCGACTCGGCTTAAAACTGCCTCTCTCCCTCTCCAAAAGCACATCTAGGCCACTGCTCTGGACATACCATTTAAAGAGTAAACTTTCTTTTATTTATAAGCTACATGGTATTCTTCTGAGAGGAATTTCTTCTGAATGCATCTCAGCCCCCCCCCCCCCCCCCCCTTTTTTTCTTTTTACAAGCTGAGACGTTCGTTCGCTGCGTTCTTCCCCCGTCGGTGTTGTCTTCGGGCTCAAACAGACAACAAGAAATCCACTCACGAAAAATCTGACGAAAGACTCTCTGTTAGGTTCTGTTTTTTTTTTTTGTGTGAAGATAGACGCCTTACTTTCAGACAGAGGTGCCACTCAGCCCCTGGCCCCTGAAATGAGCTCAGTTAGCCGCGTCTCTCCGATAGGGCGGGGGCGCGTCTAATTGTGGTGAGGTGGTGGCGCGTTTACTCCGCTCCCCAGCCGTGGTGGTCGTGTCACAAATCTGTGCTACCCATTGAGTTGTCCTACCTAGAGCTACTGCGCATGCTACTTTCACGTCAGTATTTAGGGTAGCCCATAATTGAATGCTGCCAGCTGTTTTTTTCTCTTGGATTAACGGTGAATATTGCCCATTTATCGTATTTAATCATATTGCAACGTAAATATTTTTGCATTTTGTCGACAATTGTTAAATACTTTTGTAAATATCCTTGGAAAGAAAATCCTCGTAAATATTACTATATTATGTGTTTCTTACACGTGGAAGTTTTAAATGTCTTCTGGTCAGTTTGTTTTACCCTTGCCAATAAATAATCGTTCTCGATTTTATCCATCTGTTTATTCCGTCCTACACTAACTGGTTTTAGTTGATTGACCTTGAAACAAGCACTTCTTAACGCTTAACGTTCGTTCTGTTTGGCTATTTTACATTTCTAAAGCAACTTTCTTAAATACAAGTAAATAACCATGTCACGTTAATCACAGTGGGTTTCTAAGACATTCATTAAGCACAGTGTTCCAGTAATCAGTACATGACTTAATTAACTCTTAATGCTGAAAGCACGTTCTGATAAGCTAAAATAGCCTATAAAAAGGTTCGTACCTACAATATTAATGCTAGAAGCACGTTCTGCTGCGGTAGTACATTTTGACACAGTAGTATGAATCAATAGATATATGTATAATTTTGCGCTATGGGTGTGCGCTGACACTGACGTGAAAGTAGCATGTGCAGTAGCCCTAGGTAGGACAGCTCGATGGGTAGCACCGATTTTCAGAACACCGGCAGAGTGCGCTGTGGCAGTCAGCGTGTGCGTGGAGATGGAAGTGACAGCGGTCTGTAGAGCGAGGGGCGAAACACGCGGCACGTAATGAAATATTCAGACGGGGTGTAAAAACACTAAATGTTTTCGCTGTTATTAGCACCTGCCCGAGATCGTCAACGAGAGCATGGTAATTGACGGGGGTTTTATGTGATATTTCAGCAATCAACAGCATTGCAATGCGGACTGGAAAGGGGAGGATGGGGAGGGGGATGCTTCAAAGAAACATCGTTGAATGAACCTTCTCAGGAGAGAGAGAGAGAGGGAGAGAGAGAGAGAGAGAGAGAGAGAGAGAGAGAGAGAGAGAGAGAGAGAGAGAAAAAGAGATATTTTTATAGTTATTTATCATTTTGTACTTTATATCTGAATTATTTTCCCTGCACACTATCACTGTCATCATCCTCTGTCTGTTTCTGGATTTTATTGTCTAATTGGAAGTCTATTAATCTTTAAATGTTTTATATGTTATAGATATAAATTAATTGGCTTGAATCGTTAGGCAAATATTTGAAAGCAGGGTAAATATTACAAAGGAGGTCTCATCGTTCATTATTCTGGCAGCTAATACAGGGGATGGTCCTAATACAGTTGAACCAAAACCACTGTTAATACTGACAAATGGGTATATAATAATAATTATAATAATAATAAACTAGTCTTAATATTCTTTTGTGAAATAGCAGAAGTGCATTCATGCAGCTGCAGATTCTTAAGATGTGAACACATAACAGGTGAACAGAACAGGTAGGAGCAGAAACTAACAGTAATAACAGCAAGTATTTTCCAGATGAAAGAATGAGAGATACTAGCCACCACACAGATACATCAGTAGAGTTCACTAGAGTGTGTTATACTCATTTTGCTGTTTTACACATTCACTGCCAGCACAGTTGTCCTGGATTTTGATAAAACTTTTATATACATAAAATATATATATTTTTTTACATATAACGTGAAATGATTTAGTCAGCTTATGTAAATGTGCGGAGAAATGTATTTTTCTAGAGGACAAACCCTCATAATGCTGCTGTTCTCAGAGCATCGTTCAACAGTGATGCTGAAGGCTGACCTGAGACCTGTGTTGTGCTGTTCTTGGGCAGGTAATGGCAATAGATCTCATATACTGAGGGATCAGATGCGATCTTTCACATTAGTAAAACATTTAAGACTAAAGTATCAGTCCTGTGTGCTTTCATCCAGAGCAAATCCTCAGGACAGGTCGTGCGCTGGGTCAGGGTGAAACCCAGACACTGATATTAGAGCAGCAGACAACAGGACTTGGTGGACAAGCCAAGGATCAGTGTCACAAACCGCCCTGCCAGTGATGAACACTGCTTGGCATGGACTAAAGTGAGTTTGAGGGAATTACTCACGGATGTGATCGAGTGCTCAGTGCAGGAGTGTATTCCCCTTCAGCCGGTGAAGGGGGGGGGGGATCTCTGGCCTCGGGCTCTTTGCTAAAGGCAGGCTGCCCCGCCCACGCGCGACACACCGCTCCACGCACGCCTGTTGATGTCGCCGTGGTCTCTTGACGTGCGTCCCGTGGAATTTTTCCCGAAGTGTTCTCATAAATGATAGAATCGCACAGGAACGTGTGATGGACGTTATGAGGCCAAATGCGGGGGAAAAAAAAAATGTTTCATGCTACCGTTGGAGTAATCGAGTGTGTGGTTAGGCTGATATATTTCTGCTGTGATTTATTATATTTGAAATGTATAAAAATATATATATATCTGCTCTGTGTTCCTTGTGTTTTATTGCTTATGAAGTCGTTGGGCTCAACAGTAGATGTCCTATAGAGTAAAATATACAGTGTAACAATATGACTGTAATCATGAGAAATGTGGTCACGAGAGGTTATAATGCTGCTAGGAAAACACCTAAAAAATACCTTAAAAAAAAAAAACACCCCATATGTCAGCTCTGTGGCCCATATGTGATTTTGTTCTCTGTCAAATCCAACGATGCAGTCTCCTCACATACGCAGAGGAAAGCCTGTCGTCCTCGAGTACAGATCTGCACTCGGGAGTGCTTTGGGCCCAGTGCGGAGATCCCACGCGCTAAATTTACGCTAGTTGGAGCATCAGTGCTGAGAGAGTAGCGGGCCCTCGTTCACGGTCACCGTTCCACCAGATCAGCGCCAGCCGTGCGGGTGCACCGGTATGGATTAGCCCGTTTGGTCGTGACAGTTTTCTGAAACATTAATGGCCTTCAGTTCAGGAGAGCGAAATGTGATTGGGCAAATTCCTAAAATATTTAAAGCGTGTCTCTGGTAAAGCTTTTACTGTTGGACGCGGACGCTCAGAGGTGGTGCGGGGTAAAAGCGGGTAATTGGCACCCCGTTCCGGTGCCACTCCGTCAGCGTGGGGCTGTGCTTGCTGTCTGGTGCCGCCTGGCTGTCAACGGGTCGGGACGCTGTGACTGTAGCAGGCGAAGGGACGCAGTGCACGGCAGGAATCCGCTCTGACACTGACGGGTCCGTCACCGCTGAAGCTCCTCTCCTCCCAGCCCAGGACCTGCTGCGGGCCCCGGGGACGGGCTTCTGATTAATGTCACTGTTAAAAGATAAGATACCTGCTTAAAGACAAACTGGTGTCACGGGTATATTTGCCGTAACCTTGATAAGGTTTGTTTGCTGTCGGTACGGTGAACCAAAGCGCTCATTAATGATGGGGGGGGGGAATCTAGCTGACTCCAACTGCACACGCCCTGCTCACGTCCTGCACACGCCCTGCTCACGTCCTGCACACGTCCTGCTCACGTCCTCACGTCCTGCACACGTCCCTGGGTGTAGGTGCGATCTCCTACAATTTGGCAAAAACTCTGACACCAGGGCGTAATGAACACAAAGTCTTGTTCTTTGAGACTTTCTTGTTGTTTTGCATATCCTGGTAATTCATATTCATAAACACTTATTCTCACAGGCTTAGTGATTATGTAGAATTACATGGTGTCCAGTCATCTCTCTCAGAAAATTACTAAACTCACCACAGGTCATAATTCACCTCAGCATTAATAGTCAAGTCATTTATTTATATTTTATTCTTAAATTATATTATTCCTATCCCTTGTGTAAATGTCTTTATTTTCAGTGCATTACAAGGACTAGTATATGGTGTGAATAATATAGTTCACTCATGTGTGAATATTAATCACTGATGTGAACTGATTTATGTATGTATAGTATTTACATTTTAACCCAAGTTCACTGCAGCATGAACACACTAATAATTAGGACCCTTCCAAAGGCTAAATACTGGACTCTTCTCTGCTGGACTAGAGCACTTGTGGCTGGACTAATGTGAGAACAGAAGATGAGATGGAAAAAAAATCTTGCATGCCTCTCTTCTCCTGTGGTGTACCGGCAATATACTGTGTGTTGTCTGTTTCCTTGCCCGTGTAGACACGACCCTCTGCTTATTCCGGGAAACGAGCAGATCGAGAACATGGATGTTAATGTGAAGAGATACGATTCCACTGGCATGTTTCACTGGTGTCCATCCAAAGACATCGAGAAGGTTATTCTGGTAGGTACTGTTCCACACTGCAGAGATGCACGAGGTCACATATCACAGACCTGACACCCATCTGTTAAGTGTCTCTATCTCAGTAACCTTACACACACACACAGCACGAACATAGCATACTATATTTATATAGTGCCTTCAGAGCACAGGAAATATACAAATATGAAGTATCAAATATCAAACACATGTTTTTTTCGTTTCTTTTTTTTTTTTTTTTTTTGGTTGACAGCTCTCATTTGTTTAATGTTCTTTTTCCATGTTCAATGTTTTCTCATTTAGTCAAATTCAATTAAAGTCACATTTAATTTGAAGCATGCATTTATGCTTTAGGCATCTAAATGTAATGAATGTTTACCAAATATTTAAGGAATACAGTTTTCATTCTCTTTTAAAGTTTACATGTCTTTCTAACAACAATTCCTCTCTGTCAAACTTTCCACTCCCTCACTCACACTCACACTCCCTCTCCCTCTTCCTCTTCCTCTTGCCCTGTCTGTCTTCCTCCTTGACTGACAGGCTGGAGGAGTGGCTCTTAGCTCAGAGCAGATTCTCTTTTGGCTGGTCGCTCGTGACAGTGTCACCTTCTTTTCGTTCTTCTCTCCACAGACGCGGAGCGAGGCGTCCATGACTGTTCTGAGTGGCCATGTCGTGGTCTGTATATTTGGAGATGTCACGTCTGCTTTAGTAGGCCTGCGAAACTTGGTGATGCCTTTAAGAGCCAGTAACTTCCATTACCACGAGCTGAAACACATTGTGTTTGTGGGCTCGCTGGATTACCTACGGAGAGAATGGGAGACCCTTCACAATTTCCCCAAGGTCTCCATCTTACCTGTGAGTACATCACAAAAACACGGAGACAGAATTGACATGAATTGAGTTTTTAGACTTTTATTAGACAATTAATATTTAATATTAATATTAATTAATATTTTATTAGACAGGTTTATTAGACAATAAACCTGCTTTGGGGGTTAAACCTGAATGTGGTGTGTGCTGAACACTCTGAGTCTCTAGGCGTGGCCCGTCTCTGTGCTGAGGTAGTCCTGGTACTAGGCTCTCTCGGGCTGTGTGAGGCACTGGCCCAGATGCCTGCTTAGCGCTCGTTATCACTGGCTTGACTGAATATTAAAAGTGGGCCCAAAATGCCGCCAGCGATGGCTACCCTTTAGATTAGAGAGCTTCCCCACCTCCCTGTGCATCGTTACATCAACTGAATGTCGCTGCCTTGGAAAAATCGTATACTTGTTAACGAATTTCCCACAGCTCCACAGTTCAATCTTTAATTTGTTTTTCTCCATCTTTCTATCTGTGTGTGTCTTCTCTCTCTCTCTCTCCCTCTCTCTCTCTCTCTCTCTCTCTCTCTCTGAAGGGTACGCCATTAAGTCGAGCTGATTTAAGGGCTGTCAACATCAACCTCTGCGACATGTGCGTTATCCTGTCAGCCAATCAGAACAATATCGACGACGCCTCACTGCAGGACAAGGAATGTATCTTGGCATCACTCAACATCAAATCTATGCAGTTTGATGACAGCATTGGGGTCTTGCAGGCTAATTCTCAAGGTAAAGAGGAAACCGGGACACTTGGGCTCACAGCCCGAGGGCACCGCACAGCTAGCTGGAGCCTCTCTGCTAGGGCGCAAACCTGCTGATTGCTGCGGGCTTTAAAAGACAAAAGGGCCCTAGTCATCTCCTAGGAAACCTACAGGAGCCAGTGAATAGAAAAGTTTGGCTAGATTACAAATGAATGACCAAGAGATAAAAAGAGTGCATTAGGGATTTTTAAAAACGTCAATACTATTACCTTATATAGTATAGCGTATTTGTTATACTTCTTGTGTTTATTGAAGTAATTAGTCATCCTTCAGTATACTGCGACAATCTCCTGGCTCTGTGTGTGTGTGTGTGCGGTATCGTCTCCAGTCTAATCAAAGCACTGCTAAACACCCCAAATATCCCACTGCAGACTGTGCAGTGTTTGCCTCCATTAGTGAAGCTGCAGCAGATTTGTTTGCCGACAAATTGAGTCGAACAGATTGTTTATGCATTCAGATAAACATGTAGCCCTCTTGTGCCCATCAGGATTCATCATCATTAAGCAGGCAGTACAAATCAGTGTCTATGCTGCTTCAGCTGCTGTTCATTACGCAGATCACACAGCCCACACAGGCTGGCCCACAACAATTAAGATCTCAGCCCTTACTGAGGTGACATTTTCCTCAGCTGAAGCTTGGGGGGTGACGTGTCTGGGAGAGGCGTGCGTGAGAGGAAGTTAAGTTGTTGCTCGCCGGTGTCTGTCTGTTTGTGAAGACCGGGTTCATTTCACGTGACCGATAGTAGACCTCGTTCGTCCCGGTGGAGGGAAACGTTCACGATGATACTGTCATTAACCCCCCCAGGAGATCATGGAAACATCTGGTATGAGATGTTGGAAGAGCGGCAGGTAGTTTATGTCATTATCTGGCTTCTCGGTGACAGGAACTTGTCAGGTCAGCGTAAGGTCCTTGTGCGCTTTTGAACTATATTGCCATTTATTCAAATAAGATGAAAATGTGAAAGTTAATAATACTTGGTCGAACATAATCATTTATTTACTGCATGGATGCTTTACATCCATTTATAAAACTTGACACATAACTCATAACTTAACAAATTATGAAATATTACCAAGTATTGAACTGATGTTTTTTTAAACACACACACATACAATTAAATAATATATACATTTTGAAGATTCGAGGTATAAAAATTGTAGTATAATACACAAAGTTTTATATACACACACATATATATAAAATGTCCTTTTTTTCCAAAAACTATGTAATTTCTCTGCTGTACTGTCAGACCACTTAGCATCTTGGCGCATGGTGTTGAATTTGAAGAAAAAGGTGTAAATGACTAAATCAGCAATCCTATCGCCAGGGGAATGGTACACCGGGCAAGTGCAAAGCGTCTAGTGCCTGAGGGTGTGTGTGTGTGTGTGTGTGTGTGTGTGTGTGGGGGAGAGGTCCTGTTCTCCAGCCCTACACCTGCAGACGTACAGCCATCCGCTTCATCACTGCGCAGTAGACGTTTAAACCTTAAACACCATCATGTGACTGAGCCTCATACAGGAATTATTATTTTCAGTTGGTGGGGGAGAAGAAGAGCTTCTGTACCCATGAAGGTACCTCAGATAAAACCTGCTCCATTTTGAGCTTTTTCCTCTCGGATATACGCAGTAGATCAGGCAGATTGGTTTTTATTGTGCCTGAACCAGCGGTGGAGACAATTACAGAACCACTTTGATTTGTTCAAATTATACATGTTGTGCAGTGTGCCTTGTGTGTGAGCTTAAAGCACATTAGGTCCCATGATAATCAAGTCCATTACACTGGCCAGTACCTAATCTTAATCTCATATTAAATGTGATGCGTGATCATCATCAGTGGCTAGAGTCTATAATTGGTTTGATATATTCGTTTCAAAATGTACATTATATTTTGATAAGCATATAAAGCAGTATTTAAGAGTGGCATCATCTAATTAATGTACTGATGTCTGTATGGGAAGGCTGCACTCCGATCAAATGCACAGGGGAGGGAGGTGTGTGTGTGTGTGTGTGTGTGTTGGGGGAAGGGTTGGGCAGTTCTTATATAATAATATAATAATAACATAATAATAATCTTATATAATAACAGAGCATAAGACCAACTCATGTTGTCAATAATGTATTAATATTCCATGAAAAAGTCTCTAGAACTTGCAATGGCCCTGATGCCAGTGGGTATCTGCTCCTACAGGAGAAGATGAAGACAAACAAGCCATTCTGGGTATACCAGCACTGTGCACATGTGCTGGGGGGGTGTGTGTGCGCGTGCGTGCATGTGTCTGCAAATTCTTTTAGACCTCACAAAACGAGTACGGTTTTTTACTTTTAATAATAAAAAATATGTTTCCATTAAATGGATCCTGTTTATAAAATCACCTCCATGAATACATGGCAAACAGAAAATCTTTTGACATTTTTTCTCCTCCATTGTAAGATTGTCAGTCAGTGTGATCTAAAGCAGTCTCTCTGAAGGGGCGTGACCCATCCACTGTCCTCTCCCACTAACAGAACCAGCGCGTGTGCGGATCGGCCCTGGCGTGAAGCTTCTCCCTACTGCAGGCTGTATTCTACACTTCAGTTTCAGGTTCAATAGCGGAAGTGTTAACTGTAGTACTACCCACCTGGCTTTGTTTTGAGAAGTGAGCCTGACGTTTCACAGACATTAGGAAGAGGGGGTTAACCAGTGTGGTGGTGTAACTTCCCGGCGAACAGCTCGACTCGCTGTGGCACGGTTCATGTGATGTGTCAGCGCTGTACACAACAGCAGGAGCCTTTTGTTCACACTGTGAAATTTGGGGAAAGTGGGCTTGTGTGGCGTCTCCTCGCGTGTGTATCCGCCGCAGACGGGCGGCACACGTACACAACGCCTCCCTTAAAACTTTGTGACCCGAATCTATTCACATTATGTTTGCCGCTGTTCAGAAAAAAAAAAAGAAAGAAAGTATATGCTTGCATTTTTCTCTAGTCAGCACTAAATGATGGATGTCAAAACAGGCCTGATACATTATGCATGTGGCATTACTGATTTAAGGTGTTTACTTGTCAGCTTGAGCAAATGCAAAAGTGTCAAGTCATGTGAATTCATAGTCCTGTCACCGCCGCTTGTATTTCATGGCTGCGAATCGCGTTTTCACATAAAAGGTTTTCAGGATCCACTTCACCAATTTTATGGTAACAAAATGAACAACATATAAAATTTATATCTGCCAGCTGATGGAAGGCAGCAAACGCTAAACACGTCTGGGTTGACCTCTAAAAGTAGGGTGGCAAGACTGCAGTGTTTGGGGGCCGCCACTGGGGGGCCCCGCGGGCCGCCCGCTGCCACCAGCTGCCTCTCCCTGCCACACTGCCACTCCCATCTTCCACGCAGCGCTCCGCCAGCTCACACAACACGGCTGACACGGCCCATAATTATACAGATGTCTTCAGCCACTGCTCATGTAACCATTACTGTGACACCAGGTGTTATATACTCATTGGCTGATCTCCCCCCCCCCCGTTCCTGTCTCCTTTGCTCCAGGTTTCACGCCTCCTGGCATGGACAGGTCCTCTCCAGACAACAGTCCCGTGCACGGCTTGGTCCGCCAGGGTTCTGTCACCACGGGTTCCAACATCCCCATCATAACTGAATTAGGTGAGCAGCAGGGTGGGGCGTGTACCGTGTCAAGGCTGAGTGTGATTAGAATCTAAAACTAATGCCGTAGCTGCCTAACCGGCCACGCCTTGATGTCTCTGTGCCGCTTCGCCTGACGTGACGCGTGTCTGTCGTGCCATACGAGGTGTCCTGAGCAGAACAGGTCCACGCCGTGTGCTTTAACAACAGCCCCCGTCAGCACACACGCACAGGGCCCGATTGCAAGAGGCAAAAAGCCTGTTGTAAAGTGGGTCCATGTATTAATAACAATGACGGCGGTGGTATTCCCAGGGCGGGGGGGACTCATGAAAGTTTCAGATCTCGGAGGGCACTAAAGCGTGCGGGACCTGCCACTCCAGCTCACAGGTGACCCAGTTCCAGCGCACCACAGCGGAGGGTCCCGCAACGTCTCGCACGCTCACACTACAGCGGCCCTGCAACCAGACACCACCCCCGAGGCCTTCCAGACTCTCACAGCTAATGCTCATAATCTCTGTGCAGCTAGAGTAGCCGAAATAGTGGGACAAAAACGAAAATAGACCTGTTTTAGGTGTTTGCACCTTAATCCCACCGAGTATTGTTTTTATGTCGTGCACCTTGCCGCTATAGCAACTACAGAACTAAAGACGGCCTCTTCCTGGAGGCGGGGCCTGTTTACCACTCAGACGCCGGTGGCTGACGTCTCTCTCTGCACTCAGAGACAACGTGGCCCTCTTGAGGCAGATACGTTGCCTTTAGATTTCTAATCCCACTGTTGACATGATAACTCTCATTTGTGTTTTTCCTTCTTGTCTGCCTGTGAACCTGTTTCAGTAACAGTCTCCCCCCAACGCTGTTTTATCGTCATTAGCTAAGCCTGGCAAACTACTGCCTTTGGTTTCATTCAGTCAGGAAAAAAACAGTGGGATCAACATACAAATGATAACAGAGCTGGGTAAGACGTGTCCGTGTCCTCGGCTGTATCACCTCAGAGCTCCACTCCTCCATCTGCTTGTCTTGGTTTCCGTGGCTGCAGACGACGCCTGCTCCCCTGGCATCACTTTCAACACATTTTTTATTCTTGGTTCTGGTTGAAATTGACTGTCTTGTTTTGGACTTATTTTATGATTTTTTTTTTTCCCCTGCCCCTCACCCCCCCGTCCGCCCAACACCCCCCCCCCCCCCCCCCCCCCCCCCCCCCCCTCCGTGAGCATCGCTAGGCCTTTGATCACGCTAGTCTGTCCTTGTGGCTGCTTCCATAGCGTCTCCCTGCAGTTCATTTCTGGAGCCCAGGCTGGTGTTCATCAGACGCCTGTCTGAAAGACTGACGTTTCTCTTCCACAGCTCACAGGAAGTCTGGGAAGAAAAAAAAAAAAAAAAGTCAAAAGCCCCCCCCCCCCCCCCCCCCCCCCTCCCCAAAAAAAAAGGAAAAAAAATATATATATAAACAAAACAACAAAGGCCTCCAGATAAAACCTTTAAGATATTTATTTTTATTTACTTCTTTTGGTGCTGGTCCTAATTCCTGAAGTATACATACTGAAGCGGGCTAAACCAAAGCCCAGTGTGAACCCAAACAGAACTAGAACCAGCCCCTCTCCTCCAGACCGGCTACTCCAGAAAATACCCTGTAAAACTAGAAATACCCCCAGAAATACTCACTGCTACTAATGTTGCGGGTAAACTAAATACCCTCAAATTATCACTGCCACTGTGTTTCAATGAAATTCCCTCAAATCCCCCCACATTCAGTGTTAAATGTGCAGGTTTTTTCCGTCAAATTTGCCAGTGTGTCAGAATTGTGGTTGTATTCCTGATCTTATACTGATCTGTCTTCATTAGTGAGGAACATACAATTGGGTTTTGTTGACATTGCGGGAGTAGTGCTCATTCCTCACAGATTATGCTCCTCATTACTATTTAAGCTTGATATATTCCACAGCTTATGCATTTGGATTTAGTTAAAAAAATAATTCATATTTTCCTTTCCAAAAATATTCATGGTGCATCCTTTTCAGATACAGTAGTGGTATAATCCAGATTACCTCATATTTTTAAAATGTTATTGAAAATGGTTGAAATTTCAAACTGCATGATCTCTGAGGTGCATGTTTGTTTACTATCTGGTGTTTATTTCATTGTTATTGTTTATCAGATCTGGGCACCACACACACAGTATTCAGGCAGTGGTTCAGTACTGTGATTGGTTATTTAAAGCATACATTTAAAGCAGGTTACCTGAACGCCCTGTGTCACACGTGACGTGACTGAACACGTGTGCTGTTTGCTCTTGCACGTGCCACGTCAGTAAAATGGCTACAGTGCGCGTTTGTCTCGGTGTTCATGATGCTTCTCTGCGCCAAACAGTGAACGACTCAAACGTTCAGTTCCTGGACCAAGATGACGACGATGACCCGGACACGGAGCTGTACCTGACCCAGCCTTTCGCCTGCGGTACCGCCTTCGCTGTCAGCGTGTTGGACTCGCTCATGAGTGCTGTGAGTTTCACACAGAGCACCCACAAATATGTCACTCACAGAGAGAACAGCTCAGCTCCTCACACACACACACACACACACACACACACACACACACACACACACACACACACACACACACACACACACACACACACCTACCTGTAAGGACAGTAACTTTTACTCGTTTTCTTTTTTTAATTCACCAGAGTGCAAACCCTGCAGCATTCGGGCGCTTTACAACCAGCCTGTAATTCAGGGTTATGTATGTGCAACTTTAAATATTTGTATGCGGATAAGTATCGTCATAATAATATTGGAAATTCTTATTTAAAAACAACATTCATTCTAATGTGGAACATGTACTGTGATTACATATGTGAAGGCCGCAGAAATTTGCGAAATGTCTAGTATTAAATCATAATTACACTATTGAGCTATTGCCTTTTTTTTCATTATGGAGTAGAAAAGAAAAGTAATAAAATGAATGTACGGTAATTTTTCAGTCTCTGACTGTTACTGCGTTTGCAGTGTTTTGCATTGTCAGGTTTGTGTACTTTGTTAAATACTGGAAGGTCCAAAGGCCGTGAGGTTTTACTGCAGTCCCAAGGTTCTGGCCTCCTGGGCGGTTATGCAGCGGTGTACGGACCCAGCAGCTCTCGCTGGGCTTAGATGTAGGACAACAGTGTTTCTGCTAGGCAGAGGTTCATAAATGAAACGGCACATTGATCAGACGGCACTGTCAGCCGCAGTGACATCAAAAGGAAAGTTGTTACCAAGACTCCTCATATAATGTGTCATGAAATGAACTTTCAAAAGGCTTATTAGATCCTTTAACAAGGTAAGTGCTCCCTGTCTCATTAATGGCCCTGACACACACTATGGGTGCCGAGGAGGTCCAGAAGCCTTCATCTCCAAACAATGTCATCTTGGTTGGAGGGAGAGAGAGGCAGTTCGTTCCTCCTCTCCGATCTTTCCCCCCGGATCTCCCCTCACCTGTGACCGCTGCTCCCCGCCGATCCGCCTGATGGCTTCATCCCCGTCTGCTTCCACTGTGAGTGAGGTTAGAACAAAGCGGTGTTGGAGCGCTACACCCTGGACAAAGGTGGACCTAATAGACAGAGCACATCCGTCATCCTGCCGAGTGGTGCTGTCAGGAGTCTGGAGAGGTGTCATTCCACCGCACAGTCCGAGTCCCACATCCTTCTGCCACTCAGGCCAGCGCCTGACACACACACACACACACACACACACACACACACACACACACACAGTCAGCACCATGCAATCATGTAGCAGAGTGGGCGTCAGTACTGTAATAACAAGGTGACAAAGCAACGGACTGACCTAAGATGTTCTGAGATGTTCTGGACCGATTTGCTTTGCATTACTAATATTTATTATTAAGACTTTCGTTTTTTGTATATATTGAATACGATATTTCTGCATCTGCACCGCATCTCCGCAGATGTACATTTTAGATGTAAACGCCCACCCGCTAGCTGCAATCTGGACTACTTAAAGATAATTAGTTCTGGTAATGATAATTGATACGAGAGGTCTTCTGCTACTGCAGTGTGTGAGACTCTCTCCTGGCAGGCATGGCTGGTGATATCAAATGAACGTTGTAGAAGAGAACAACAACATCTGGCTTAATTGTGTTGGTGTGTCTCCCCTCGGCTCGGGGAGCGTGACGGGAGACAGCTCAGGGTGTAGATAACAAGGCTCAGGATGTCTCCAGAACCCTCGCCGTCTCACGCCGTCCCGTCCGTCCCCCCCCCCCCGCAGACATACTTCAACGACAACATCCTGACGCTGATCCGGACGCTGGTGACGGGTGGAGCCACGCCGGAGCTGGAGGCTCTGCTAGCGGAGGAGAACGCCCTGCGTGGGGGCTACAGCACGCCGCAGACGCTGGCCAACAGGGACAGGTGTCGCGTGGCCCAGCTGGCCCTCTACGACGGGCCCTTCGCCGACCTGGGGGTGAGTGGGCGCTTACAGGGAGCTGACGCGCTGTCTCACTCTCGCCAGCAGGGCGGCGCCCCGTTTCGGGAACAGTGATCCATATTTTTATACCACAATAGCGTTTGGGTCACACAGAGATGACACAAATTCAGAGGATTTTCCTGCTGTTTATAAAGTCTAAAAGACGAAAGGCTGTGTGCTGTGCGGTGTGGACTTTTTGGTTTTAACTGTTGCCCAAAGTATTAATGTGTCTTCTGTCTCTTGTAGGATGGCGGCTGCTATGGGGATTTATTTTGTAAAGCTTTGAAAACATACAACATGCTGTGTTTCGGAATCTATCGATTAAGAGACGCACACCTCAGCGCACCCAGCCAGTGCACCAAAAGGTGAATGCCCCTCTGGACCTCGTGTCCATCAGACCTCGTGTCCATCAGACCACGTGTCCATCAGACCTCTTCTCACATGTTCCAATCTTTTAATTTTCTAACTTGTTTAAATATTCAGTACAGTGCCTGGTTAAAGATTTGTGTTGACATACAGTAATGCATATATCAATCGATCAATCAATCAAATTTTATTTATATAGCGCTTTTTACAACAGTTGTTGTCACAAAGCAGCTTTACAAGTGCCGAGTCCTAGCCCCCAGTGAACAAGCCAAGGGCGACAGTGGCAAGGAAAAACTCCCTAGTTTCCCTAGAAAATAAAACAGGGAAAATTAGCTCTGTATGAGGACATATACAGGACAGATGAAATTAAACACATTTCTGGAGTGTGGCAGCAACTCCGGCATTAAGTTAAATTATTACAGCCTAGCTAAAAAGGCAGAACCAGAAGGTAACATAGGCTTGGGGGCATTCTGAGACAATGGCATCCATCCACTGCACTGTCAACAAACTTGAGTGACCACGAGCAGTGACAGGACGACAGCACCAGCGCCCCAGTCTACCATAAAACCCTTCGTCTATGAACCCCTGGATCTGTGCCTTTATCTAAGGGGGGATGTTAATTATCAAACGCTAAACCAAATAGGTGGGTTTTCAACCTAGACTTAAAGATTGTGACTGTGTCAGAGTCCCGTATGCATTTTGGAAGGTTGTTCCAAAGCTGGGGGGCCTTATAAGAAAAGGCTCTTCCCCCTGCTGTTACAATATTAATTTGTGGAACTAATAAAAGACCAGCACCCTGTGATCTTAGTGGATGTGGGGGTTCATAGTAGGAAATAAGTTCCTGGAGGTATTCAGGAGCAAGCCCGTGCAGTGCTTTATAAGTTAATAATAGAATTTTAAAATCGATATAGAATTTAACTGGGAGCCAATGCAGGGCTGATAGGACTGGTCTAATATGCTGAAATTTTCTAGTTCTGGTCAGAACTCTGGCTGCGGCATTTTGAACTATTTGAAGTTTATTTAAATTCCTATTTGAACATCCTGACAGTAATGAGTTACAGTAGTCTAATCTGGAGCTAACAAAGGCGTGCACCAATTTTTCTGCATCATCCTGTGATAATGCATTTCTTAACTTGGCAATGTTGCGGAGATGTAGAAAAGCTATCCTAGTAGTATTATCTATATATTTATCAAATGATAGGTCGGAGTCGAGTATGACGCCTAGGTTTTTGGCTACTGTGCCAGGTGTAATGGGGTAGTCTGCAAGATTAAGCATTAGATCTGGAATTTTCTGTCTTGAGGCCTTAGGGCCCAGGAGGAGAACTTCTGTTTTGTCCTCATTTAGTTGGAGGAAGTTTAGAGACATCCAGCATTTAATATCTTTAACACAGGCCTCAATTTTTCCTAAACTGAGTTTGTCATCAGGTTTGGCTGATATGTAAAGTTGAGTGTCATCTGCATAGAAGTGAAAATTGACACCATGTTTGTTTATAACTGTGCCCAATGGTAGCATATATAATGTAAATAATAGTGGTCCTAAGATGGAGCCTTGCGGGACCCCATATTTAACTATTGTACATTTGGATGGAATATTATTGAGCTCTACAAACTGATGGCGATTTGTCAAGTAAGAGTTAAACCATGAAAGGGCTGTGCCTGAGACTCCAACCCAGCGTTCTAACCGCTTTAGCAAGATCCTATGATCAATTGTTTCAAAAGCTGCACTAAGATCAAGAAGCACTAACAGCGATACATAGCCTTGATCTGAAGCAAGGAGGAGATTATTTGTTACTTTGACTAATGCTGTTTCAGTACAGTGATGGGGCCTGAAGCCAGATTGGAACTTTTCAAATATGTGATTCCTGTGCAGATATAAGCATAATTGCTGGGCAACAGCTTTTTCTATGATCTTGGATATAAATGAGGTGTTTGAAATAGGTCTATAATTAGATAGGACAGTCGGATCAAGATTTGGTTTCTTGATCAGAGGTTTAATAACTGCTAATTTACATGATTTGGGCATGTGACCTATTGTAATGGATGAGTTAACTATAGTTAGAAGAGGTTCAGTTACCGCTGGTAATACCTTTTTTAATAACTTTGAGGGAACTGAGTCTAGAGTGCAGGTAGTACAATTTAAGGAAGAAATGATTTTCTCTAATTCTGATTTTGGGAGTGGATGAAAAGCATCAATTTTTCTCCCGGTATGTAATTTGAATCAATATCAACCAAACCAGATGACATACCCATTGTATTGCTAATAAAAGGTTTTATATTTTGTCTAATATTCTCTATTTTATTATCAAATAAATCTATAAATACATTACTGGTGAGGTTTACTGGAATCTGAGGTTCTTTAAGTTTTAGAAATATTATTAAAAAGAAATCTAGGATTGTTTTTATTTTTCTCTATCAGTGAGGCTAAGTATGCTGAGCGTGCTTTAGTGAGAGCCCGTTTGTACTCAATAATGCTATCCTTCCAGGCACTATGGAATACTTCCAATTTAGTAGATTGCCATTTACGCTCTAATTTACGTGCTATTTGTTTTAAGTTATACACATATGTTATCATATCATATATGTTTGATACTCATTTTAAAACATACATTTATTAGGATACACTATGAACAGAACTCACGGCCATTTCACTGAGTTAATTGTTTATGTTGATAACAGTGTCATCACGTCCTTGCATCAGAACCAATGTTCTAACATCTCCACAGATATGTCATCACCAACCCGCCGTACGAGTTCGAGCTGGTTCCCACAGACCTGATCTTCTGCCTGATGCAGTTTGACCACAACGCGGGACAGTCCCGCACCAACCTGTCCCACTCCTCTCACTCCTCACACTCCTCCAGCAAGAAGAGCTCCTCCATCCACTCCATCCCTGCCACCAACCGACAGAATCGCAGCAGTAAGGGCCGAGACGCGCGGGACAAACACAAGTGAGGACAACACACAGGACCCCCCCCCCCCCCCCCCCCCACGACCCTTTGACCTTGTACTGTGCATTCTTTCTGTGTGTGTGACTGTGCTTCTTGTCTGTTGAGCATATGCTGTGCAGAAAGGACTGTGAGTGTGTGTGTTTTTAGTTCCGTTTGTTCACGTGCACATCATCAGCACATTACTCCACCACACAACTCAGGACCATAGCAGCTCTGATCTGCGTATGGCAGTTCCATTATGTTGATGGAACCAGTCACCCACTTTAAAGCATTGTTTTTCCAAATACACATATATACATATATATTTTTTATATCTTTATTTAACGTATAGACATCTCTTCAGTATTGGTAGATGGTTTTAGATTTATCTGTGTGTCTTGTTTGAGTTTTGAGTATAGATGTATGGTTGTGTTTATTCACAAATATTTGTATGTAAAATATATACAAATATATATTTTGTGGTTTGTTCTAATTTTTTTTGAATGATAGAGGTTTATGTGACTAAAACTTTTCTGACATGGCCTAAGTCTTTATGTCCAAATAGAGGTGGGCAGAACGTTGGATTTCTTCCTGGGTGGTCTCATCTCCATTTGTGCCTGTGGGAACTGCATGTTCGTGTTTTAGCCTGTGTTGCTCATTCTTAGCTGTGTTTTTTGGTAATTTTGAATGTGCTAGTTGGGATGTGCAGCTGATAGACGTCGTTCAGGTTCCCCAACATCCCAACACAATTGCAGATGCAGCCACACTGCTGCTCCTTTAGGTAAACCCATTTTGGAATGAAGAGGTCAAATGAATGAAAGGATATTGAAAATCGAGATTTTTACAGGGCTGTTTGGAAACACCATCCCTTCCAAAAAGCCTGCAACTGCAAGGTATTACAGAAAGTTGTTCAACATTTCATTTTTACAACCTGAAACATAAATATCATCCCTCTACTAGAAAAATGTAGGATGTCTAAAGTACAGGATGACACCTCATCTTACATACAACAGATATTTTTGGACTTAATTGAGAAATACGTTATCTTAAAAGGCAGCCAGTAGCATTTTTTACTTAAATGTTTTCATTTTTCAAAAATATTTATAGTGTTCAGACATACTTTTCTATCACTAGAATGCAGATGTATCTTTATGCTCTTATTCATGTGTCTAGGTATTTCACAAAAAGCAGTATTACAGTTAAATAGACATTACATGCATTTGTCATTAAAGGATTAATTCTATTAATTAATTAATGCTAGGGAACTGTTAATTGTTTTATAATTCCCAACCCTAGTGTTCCTGAAAGTGACTTTCTCCTGAAACAGTACTGTAACATAAAGGACATGGTCATGTCAGTAACCTTGTTGTGGACATGTCTCTTGCCTTAAGAAATGTAAAACTTACTTAGAACGCTTCTTTTTCTGATATGCAACAAGGATCAATAGAATGTGCCAAGGTACGCAAGCTAATGATTCTGCATGATCTAGCGCCTGTCGTGAGATACCCGACTCATAAATGTCCGTGTGCAGCTCTGCCGTGTGAGGGGGTGTTGGGTCTTGCTCTCAGAGGAGGTCATGCCTACATTTCACCGTTGCTTTCTGGTAGAAAGCAAATGGCTGCTGCTAATGGC
Source organism: Brachyhypopomus gauderio (assembly GCF_052324685.1). Classification (NCBI taxonomy): domain Eukaryota; kingdom Metazoa; phylum Chordata; class Actinopteri; order Gymnotiformes; family Hypopomidae; genus Brachyhypopomus; species Brachyhypopomus gauderio. The sequence continues at coordinate 3,568,098 of NC_135225.1, read as the reverse complement.
TAACTCGTCATGCTTACGATCACCCGAGCATCGCATGTGGTTGATCACGCTCCTTTACTTTCTCCTCAACACCCGAGTCCATCCGATCAGTTTCTGTGGACTCTCCACCCTGTCTGTTTGACTTCCTCTTCGTGTGTGTATCATGAGGTTTGGTACACGACTTGTATTGCGTGAGAGGTCTGTGTGTCTGCACATTATTCTTATACATCAAACTGATTTTCCATTAACTCCACATTTTCCATGTGGATCGATGAGAATAGGGTCGGTACTCCGGAACCGAGTGATTCTGCCCACTTTGTGTAACAAACTACCTGTACAGGTGGCTTGACTCTAAATTGAGGCCCAATCAGAAGTTCCTCCCTAGTCAAGGAAAGTTGACAGCTAAATGTCCTCGTGGCAGAAGTCTCCTCATAATGTACGAAAGAGAAACGTGATGAGAGGGTCTCCGCTTCTGAAATTGCTTCCCTTAACTCTTGCCACGCCGGAGGACGGCTCGGGGCGATGTGAGCGTGGTAGTGAACTCGGGGGGTGTGTGGTGGAGTGAGGCGGGTTGACTCCTTGCACCTCCACAGGTTACACTACGCTGACATCAAACGCACGCACCCTGACACTCCAGCCCGAAGGCCTCCGCCGGCTGACACGCCACACTCGCCAGCAGAGATCACGTCGCAGTCGCAGTTAGGAATGTCGCAGTGCTCGGAAATGACACTGCTGCCTGTGGGAACCCGAGCAGGCTGAAGACAGGATTGTGACCCCCCCCCCCCGTGCGGCTTTAAGTCCTGCGTAATTTGGCACGGCGCGTCTCACTTCCCAGACGTGCGCGTGACTCGTCGGACGTGAGAGCGGCTTGACCCCACCGTGATGACACAAAAACACAGCATGGCGTTTATTCCATTCCTTTAGTCTACAGTATGTCCCTTGTGTTTAGAGGCTGTAAATGCTTTTACATACATTCTGCTGTCTTGTAACGAGAGAGATGGTAGTTTAGGTGTTAGTAGACGTCCACAACCTGTATCTTCACCCTGTGGTTGTTGAATGTCATTTATCTTCTTTAGGTAGAACAAAGAGGTTTTTGGTAAATAGAGAACGGGTTGTGCAGGATTTGTGTCACTAATGCTGTGCTTTTTTTTGTCCCGTCTCCTGCCTCCGTTGTGTCTGGCTGTCCCACAGAAAAGAAGTGGTTTACAGATGAGCCTCAGAACACCTACCCAAGGAACATTCAGATCCAGCCCATGACCACGCACATGGCCAATCAAGTCAATCAGTACAAATCCACTAGCAGCCTGATTCCACCTATCAGAGAAGTTGAAGATGAATGCTGAAAGCCTGACGGGGGAGAGAGTTGGGAACATCCCATCGTGAAAGACGGGTGGTGATGGTGATGATGATGATGAAGCTTCCCTTGCACCACGACCCAAGGGTTCTGTTGTGAACATGAAGACTGGAAGGGACCTTCTTATGTGTATACCTTTAATGTTACTTCCATGTTTTTGGAAACATTTAATTTATAAATGTATACATAGTGATGTATAAAGACAATCAATTAAGGATTGTACAGCCCCCCTAGCACTTTTTGAAATTATGTTAAAACAGTTAAAAAAAAAAAAAAAGTACTTCCTGTAATTCTTTGCAATATCTCCTGTCTGTTGTGACCTGACTGTGCAGAAGGGTTTTGTGTTCTGGAGGATGAGGGTCACGCTCATTAAGCTCTTTCTTACTTTACCCAAAGATCCTCTCAAAGTCCCACGCGTCACCTTTCACACACTCTCATTTGCTTCTTTTTTGCACTAAACATAATCAAGTTACTGTGGAATAACTTGACATCAAATGTTGCTCTGGGTTGCGCACTGGATTATGTCTGGGTAACAGAACGAATGTCTGCTGTCTTTTCACTGAGTGGTAAAGGGAACTTGCTGGCTGAGTGTGTAGCACGAAAGTTCTCGTTGGTGGAGACAGGTGACGAGCGGGACAGGGCCAGAGTCCCACAGGCTGTGTGCCAGGGGCATTCGTTAGACAACTCCGAACACGCCGTGCACAGCCTGGACATATAGAGAGGGAACGTGACATAATTTCTATCCATAGGCACCGACCGGTCTATCATACATGGGAGTGTATTTGCCATATTCATGTAATAATGCGATAGGTTGTCCCCAGCTTAGTCCTGAAAAAAAAATTGGCAATACATTCTGAGGATATGCACTACTTTAGACGACGTCTTTCCATCATGCTTGACTACTGCTGTTGCCGTGGTTGGAGAACTGTGTGATTAACGTTCATCCTGTGTTCGTTTGGTTTGTGCCTGTGGATCTTTTATTAATGAAAAAGGAGTGTGGTATACACACTGCACATGCTGATAATACTACTATGATTGAGCTTTCAGACCATATTTAACATTTGCTCCCATTGTAACAACAACAACAAAAAACCATAAATGTGCGTACGATTGAATATAATGCCACATATTGCGAAAAGTGGGCATCCCTGCTTCCTCCGTGCGAGTGTAACCACTGCCTGGCACAGGGCTGTCACAGAGGCAGGAGCGTGTGCTTGGATGTTTCTCTGTGACCAGCCATGGTGCCTGAACACTGTAGACAGAACTAGACCGATGGACAAGCCAAGCTCAATCATAGTTGTCAATTATCACCAGAAGTGAACCTTGAGAATTCAACTGTGTTGCTCTGGTACTAGACTGTACGGAATACACTTAAAAATTCCTGGATGGGCGTGTAGACTTTATGTTAACTGGGAGGTATGACAAATACATATGTTAAGCAGAACTTTGAACTTTGCTTAAAATATTCTGGCAAATTTATACATACTGTACGTACATACTTATTTTTTATCCATATGAGCGTAATCATTTTGTACTTATTTTTATACATATCAAAGAACTTTATTTCTAAAATGATCTTAAATGCATCTTACAAAGACTACAGTGCATACCAGTTCACTTTGGTGTTCATTTTCCCCCCTTGGCAACAGAACATATCACATTGTTTTAAGAAGCTCACACAAAATGTCTATCTTGTGTTATAGGAGACACCTGAGTCAAAAGGGTACCAACATCAGCACTCCATTTGTTTTTGTCTTGATACTCGATACATGGGCTGCTGTGGAAGACCGCTTTGTAGCTAAATGAACTTAAAAATAGTGTACCATGATACATTTTCATTGGCTAATATTTAAATAAATATTGATACAGTCTTTAGATGTAAACAAGTTTAATTTGAGCATTTAAAAGCGAATGTGGAAGGTTGATACAAACTCAGTAAGGTGCATGATGGGTAATTGCTAATGGTTTGTATCTTCCCTTTCTCTCATGTGAGTAGAATTGATAATGTAATTGTTGATACTGGCCTAAATTAGGTCCCAGAAAACAGAGTAGGACGCTGAAGTATTTCAAGTGCATATATCAAAAAGACATTTAAAATGGAGCAAGATTTGCAGTGAGCAAACAGCCATGACATAAGAGAAAAAAAATACCTTTCGTGCACTGAGGAAATAAACGGATAACTAGTGTTGAAGTTTGTTGTGTAAATTCTGCCCATTATAAGCCACATTTTGTTTTCTGAAGGGATCCCAGCTTTAGTGTTTGCCTATTGGATGTAGTACGACTTTACTGCAGACAGTTGGGCTTCGTCCTGAAGTGATTTTCTGAATTGTGAATACATTGATGTTACACTTTGTAGCAAGTAGATTTCTTAAAAAAAATGTGAGTAAAATGTATGTAAAATTGGATTGTCAATGACATACTTGCTAGCCTGAAAAATTTATTCTGATCTAAAATCAATCATGACTCACTATCAATGGATAGTTCATTTTTCTTTTTTTTTGCCATCAATTATTTGACTATGTAAGATCCTTTTCCTGTAATGAAACTCCTGCAGTACATTACAAAGAAAAGCTAACGAACGGGTGAAAGCAGGTTTCATTTAATGAAACACTTGAAGGCTAGTTTCAGAGTATTTTTTTAAGTACAAAGTTATATATGAATTCTTTAATGATGTCAAAGTTTACATTCCATTTTATCAGTTTTATGTTACAGTTGTCGTTTGCTTGAGAGTCGCAATCATACATTTGTTTACATTTGTTGTAAATTAGACTTCTGGGATCGCTAACTTGAAATACGGAATAATAATAATAATAATAATAAAATTAAATAACAATAAAGCAGGATTGTTAGGAGAAAAGCAATGTACATTGTTTGTTTTTTGTAGTTGCAGTTGAGATTTTTTTCTTTCATTCACCCCTAAAGTCCTCAAAATGATCAGAATGGTTGTTGTGGTTTAGCTTGATTTTTGACCTTCTTCTCCAGTGCAAGATTCCCACCAGTACCACGCGGTACCATGCAGTTCCACACAGTCTATGTGTACTTAATGGAAGGGGAGACCTGTCCTCCCCATGTGAGTCTGTCTAAAGTGCCACGGTGCTGTCTCCTATACAGCATCATTCAGTCATGTGGTTTAAAGGAGCCGGTGAGTTCGGTGGCATCGGCTGGCATGGGGGAACATCCGAGCCCTCTGCCCTCATGCCAGTGTAGTGCCAGGCAGTGGTACAACTAAGGAGGAACGCTTCAAGACCCACTACGGCGAAAAGTGGCATTTATTTTGGAAAACGTGAACATATAGAACTCACCCTAAAACTTCAATGCAGTTTGGGACTAATGGAATAAACACTGACTGAACGATGCAGGAGAGGCACTAAATGAGTTTATTTTTTGTTTGTTTGTTTTTATGATCATCTGTCTATTTGTTCAAGAGTATTTTAGTCAAATTATATCAGCTTTAAGTACAAACTTACTAATGTATGTCATATAACACTGTCATCTTACATAATTCTGGCAATTTTATTCTAATGTATACAATAAACAGTATGAGGGAATTAAGTCTTAACAAGCTGAAATTCCATCATTTTTTTTCCAGTTATAAAACACAAGAAATGAAATTTATATTTAATTATTGACATATTCATTACAGGAAAAAGGAATTTATCATAGCAGATTTAACTGTTTGAACTGTTTTAGCTAAGGGATAAATGAAGAAATTGATGGTGCTGAGTTGATCTACCTGACTCTGTCAAATATAACCTGCTGATAAATATACTGTCTTGTACAAAAAGTTTGTACATAAATTGTACATGTTTCTTTTTGTATTTTCTCAAATTAAAATGGATGTATTTGTGTTCTAAATGTTGAGTTAGTTATTTGTTGATTTTTCCACTTTGTCAGCAGTGAACTACAGCAGCTTTCGTAATGTGAGCAAACACAACGGATAATGATGTGCACTTAACGACCAACACAATGAATTAGAAATGTAAGGCGGAAGAATCCATTTTAATCTCAACTGTCTATGAGAATGACTTATGATAGAGAGTGTGTGTGTGTGTGCGTATAGAATGACCAAACCCTGTGTTCAGATACAGACTGACAAAAATGTTAACGGTGAACTGAGTGGACATAGCAGTGAAGGACACACAGCAGGAGAGGGCCGTGGTGAGACAGGTAGAGACAGACGGAAGGAACAAGGAGCAGAGAAAAGCCCATGAAATGTCAAGGGCTAAGAGAAGAGCTGGGAAAGAGAAGAGCTGGGAAAGAGAAGAGCTGACAGAGGGAGGAGTTGGGAAAGAGAGGAGATGGGGAAAAGCAGAGCTGGGGAAGAAAAGAGCTGACAGAGGGAAGAGCTGGGGAAGAGAAGAGCTGACAGAGGGAAGAGTTGGGAAAGAGAGGAGATGGGGAAGAAAAGAGCTGACGGAGGGAAGAGTTGGGAAAGAGAGAAGATGGGGAAGAGAAGAGCTGGGGAAGAGAAGAGCTGACAGAGGTAAGAGTTGGGGAAGAGAGGAGATGGGGAAGAAAAGAGCTGACGGAGGGAAGAGTTGGGAAAGAGAAGATGGGGAAGAGAAGAGCTGGGGAAGAGAAGAGCTGACAGAGGGAAGAGTTGGGGAAGAGAGGAGATGGGGAAGAGAAGAGTTGAGGAAGAGCAGAGCTGGGGAAGAAAAGAGCTGACAGAGGGAAGAGCTGGGGAAGAGCAGAACTGGGGATGAGAAGAGCTGGGGAAGAAAATAGCTGACAGAGGGAGGAGTTGGGAAAGAGAAGAGTTGGGAAAGGGAAGAGTTGGGAAAGGGAAGAGCTGGGGATGAGAAGAGCTGGGGAAGAGCAGAGCTGACGAAGAGCAGAGCTGACAGAGGGAAGAGAAGAGCTGACAGAGGGAAGAGAAGAGCTGACAGAGGGAAGAGATGGGGAAGAGCATAGCTGGGGAAGAGAAGAGATGGGCATGAGAAGAGCTGGATGGGAAATGGCTCCAGTAAATCCCAGGAACAACATTCAAGATCTGCAAAACGGTGCAATCCTGGGAACAGGCAGTAGATATGTTATATATAAGTGGGGAACCGTCAGGGCCCTCTACGCCCTCTCAGAGGGCCTAAAATATTCTTATATATATATATATATAATTATTCAATTTAATTTTATCTACTTACAGTTTTACAATCGACATCTAAACAATTACAGAAATATAAGCAAATAAATTATTCACCCGTGTCTATTCAATCTGTGTTGGAAGGTGAGGGGTTAAGTGAGCCTGTGTCTCCCCCTATCAGGACTGTGATGCCTGCTGTTCGTTTACAGAGGGCCTGGCAGTTATAATTCAGCGCAATACCAGTTTCAAATGACAGTAAAATTGACCAATCATATCTGCCGTCTTAGTGGGCGGGCTTAACTGTATGATAATTTCCGCCCGCTGTGGCGACGCTAGCTGTCGTTAGCCTACCGCCGCTATCTAGTTTCGATTCATCCCTTTGACGTCCTCATTTACATATTTACATATTCCGCTTCCGAGAACCACGGAGCTGTGAACCTTATTTTGTTTGGAAACGTATTTTGCTTAACAAGTTATCTAGTACAAATGTTATTGTTTATTGCGCTTCTAAAGCTATACTGTCGTCTCGGTTTTTTCTTTATTCTTTACTGCAGTTTATTAGGAGAGGAAAAACAAAAAAATCTCGGGGGGGGGGGGGGGGTAGCGGGCCCAGGTTTAATGGTCACAGTTCACTGCTGATATATATATATATATACATATATATATATATATACATATATATATATATATATATATATATATATATATATATATATATATGTATATATATATATATATATATATATATATATAACACACTATATATATATATGTTTATGTTCATTATTTCCATTTACTTGTTTTGAGGGAAATATGTCAGTTGCCAGCAGACTCAGGTGAAACACGTGAGTGCTCAAGATCAGTTAAACAGACCAATCAAATGAGAGATCCAGGCGAATAGGGTTGGGCCACACTGATTAAAAGGGAGAGGACACCAACAAATAATATAAAATAATAAAATTAATTAACATTATAAAATCAAAGAACACAGATCGAAAAGGAGACATCCATGAGCATCAGGAAGAAGGTGGTGACAGCCCATCAGTCTGGGGAAAACTACAAGACCATCTCCAAAAGATTCCAGCTCCATCCATCCACTGTAAACAAATCGTTTACCAATGGAGGACACTCTGCATCACCGCAACTCTGCCCAGACGTGGACGGCCATGAACACAGACACCAATAAGCACCAGAAAAATAGTAATTCAGGTAAAGGGCAACCCACACATCACCTGCAGGAAGTTGCAGGCCCTTCTGGAAGCATCTGGGATAAATGTACATGTGTCTACAATCAGGCGACAAATCAATACACATGGTGTTCATGGAAGAGTTGCTATTAGGAAGCTTCTGCTCTCAAGGAAGAGCAAAGTTGCCCATTTAAATTTTGTCAGAGGGCACTTGGACAAACCAGAGGATTTTGAATTATTTGGCCACAATCACATGCACCATGTCTGGAGAAGAGAAGAGCCTACTTCCAACAGTGAAGCATGGTTGTGGAAATGTGAAGGTCTGCACCTGTTTTCTGTCTCTAGACCTGGATCACTACATATTATCCAGGGAACCATCAATTCCCAGGACCATCAACAAATTCCCGACCAGAATCTCCTGCCATCTATCAGGAAGTTGAAGCTGGGACAGAAATGGATTATGCAACAAGACAACGACCCAAAGCATTACAGCAAAACTACAAAAGGAATGGCTTAAGTGAAAGATTTGCACTCTGGATTATCCCGAGTCCAGACGTCAATCCCATAGAAATGTTGTGGCAAGATCAGAAGTGGGTCGTACATGCCAGATGTCCCTCCAACATCTCTCACCTGGCAGAGTTCTGCAAGGAGGAGTGGGCAAAAATCCCAAAATGCAGATGTGAGACACTCGTTTATTGGTTGAAGTAATGGCTGCAAAAGGAGGTGCCACAAGCTGCTAATTAACGTTCACAAACGTTTGCACTTGGAAGATTTTCAGGTTTTTGAGAGAAATTTTTTTTAAATAAAATGCATAACTTGGATGTTGTGTGCTCTGTTCATATAGACTGGGGCCTCCATGTACACACCCCTGAGTAGTTTTACTAAATGAAGAGTAGCGCTATGCATTTACTGTATGGTGCTCCGATTGTTCACCTGGTAGAACAGGTGGACCAAGGTGCTAGTAACTCCAAGGTCATGAGATTTCTGCCCAGGAAGCACATATACTGTCATACTGATACTCTGGATAAGACTGATACTCTGGATAAGACTGTCAGCCAAATATTAGCCACATGCCAAGCTGTTAGCTTCTAGCTTACTTAGAATTATTAGCACTTGATACATATGAATAAAGATGTTTTAATATAAATAAGTAGCATGGAAAATTAAACGTGATATAAACATGAGCAAATGTCATGATTGTATTTTAATAGAGTAAATCTATACAAATGCTTTGAACTATTTGAGGTTGAATGTTGGAGGTCTGTAAACATTTACTATAAAACGTTGCACTATAAAATGTTTAAGGGACGTTTTCTCCAAGTACAAAATTTTGAAATCATTGTTATTGATGATAATATGCCTAATCATATTTATAATAAGCAAGATAAAACATTAATTCCCCTCATGTGTTTGACCATAGCACATTTTGCATTCTAGATTTCATGCAGCTGTGTGAAATCTGTCTTATGCTCATCAAGGGTGACGATGATTCAGAAAGTGAAAGGAAGTCTGACCTTTACTGTCAGCAGTGAGTTGCAATGCAAACCATGCAATATAGCGCCAGGCCGAGATTTCAGCTAGATTCTTCGACACTCTCCCATAAAGAAATGTGGAAAGAGAACAGATGTTGAGATGTTGGTGCTGCTGCATTGTAGCCTGAAACGGGTTGGATAGCTTGTAAATGGATGGCTTGTTAGTAAGGCCTGGCCCCTTTGTGAGATGTTTTCAAAATGATTGATTTACGATAAAGTGGCTCCCTCTGTGTGCACCAGGCAGAACTGATTCAGATCGATTTCAGTGAAATTGATTGATCAGCCATTTAACTTGGCAGTGTGTTTACCAAAGGTAACCATGCAAGACTCACTCTCCCAGTCTCTCATAATAAAGCACTTTAAACTACCAGCTCACCATCAACAAGGAGATATTTCAATAGCATATGAATTAGTTTTATTATGTTTTACTGAACACATATCTAACGGACCGTTCAAATATTACAAGTTTTTACTGCACTATTGGTTTGGCTTACTGAAATATTTTGGATAATGTATTTTATACAGTGTGCTTAACAGAGCAGTACAGTATTACACAGCTAACAATTTGTCACTAAAAACATGGTGGGGAAGTGGGGGTGGAATATGCTAAGAACAAATCTCCCCGTCTCTCCATCTCTCGCTGGGAGAACGTCTCCGTATCATGGAGACAAAGTACTCCAGCTCTCAGCCTACAAATCATCTCACAATGGACACTTCATCCTGTCCTCTGGATAATTGTGGAATTGTGGTTGAAAACAGCTCTCTACATTCTCACCTTGGGATGAAGTGGCCCCATCATGCTGCTTATTAACGATTTTACACAGTGAGCCAAAGCTTCAGGCCTGTCAGCATGCCAATAATATTTACTGTCTGACACATGGGCTCTGGGGGGGGACTGTTGATTACACTGATGCGGCTGACAGCACCTTATCCTCATCCTTCTCTCCAAATAACCTCACAGGAACATCCTCTGGTAAGACATGTTTGTGGCCGAAACCCAGACTCAGGCTGATTATTCTGACTTCAGGTCAAACAGGAATAACAAAAAAAAAAATGTTCTAGCAGTCAAATACAAGATCGTAAGTAATCTAAGAAATCTTTCAGTGCATTTAAATCATTTACTTCGGGCGAGGTGATGATATCAGGATCACACGATGTGTGCTTTGGCATCTTTCTGCATGAACAGAACGGGCATTTGAGTGGCCATTATGGGCCATTTGGCAAAATCAATAAACACTGAAATCAAAAACAATTTTCTATGTGGTTTGTCAGCAAAGCAAATAAAAACTGAGAAATTTCTGATATTGACCTCTTAACAATCGATGCGTGGAGCTCTTGACGTGATTTGTTATAAACATGACAACTTTCAGAATTAATTATAGCCCCATTTTCATCTGGGGGGGGGGCAGAAATGTAAATGTTTAACCGCTCAACTCGTGCACGAGTCAAAACATCGTTTCAAAAAAATTTAAACAGGACCGGGATGCGGTCACCGTGGCAACGGTGTGGCCCCACGGTCACCGCGACCCCCCCCCCCTTTGGGTCACATTCGAATTCGTCCACAGGAGACCTTCAGGGCCCCGGCTCTGTCGTGATAATAGTTTCCATGACGATGCGGCACACTTAGTGCAGTGGTGCCAACCCAGATAAACAGTGATCCTTTACAAAAACAAGAAGGTCATTACGGCAGCTTGTCAAATCAATGCCGCGAGTGTCCCGGCTGATTAAGCCATCGCCTCTCAGCTCTGACACCGTGTCAATAGTGCCGGGCCGTCTGAGTGCGCTCAGATGATTGGAGTGAAATGCCCATCAGTCAGAGAGCTGAGCTAGACTAATGATTCCCTGTGCTGCCTATTAGAGCTACATGACAACTCAATCCTCCAACAGACAGAGAGGGAGAGAGAGAGACGGAGAGAGGGAGAGAGGGAGTGACCTTGTTGCGTCGTTTGCCGCTGAATGAAATTGGCAAGAGCACTTAATCTTTACCTGAGACGATTAACGGAATTAAAGAGGGACAAAGAAAGGCGCAGCGGTTTGGTTGTTTTCGTGCCTTCGACTCTATTTGTAATTCTTTTCCTGTTCATTCACTTTAAGAGACATGATCTTTCATCAAAGTGGAGAAGAAAATAAAAACCCCTCACCTCACATCAGCCGGTGCGCCTCTCCAGTGGGCCCACCTAACGCGGAGTGTGTGTGTGTAAGCCTTCATGGCCTCTGGGTGCACAAGGCAGGCCAGACCTGCGGGGAGCTCGCAGAAGCTCCTGGAAGCCTCAGCACACTGACTTATCCGTTTAGTCAGCCGGGGCTCCTCCCTCTGTGCCCTGCTGCTGATACAGATGTTAAGATGGAGGACTCCACTGGCACGCTGGAGAACAGGAAAATAAAAAAAAAACTAATCTGTGCTCTCAACTGGCACCACACAGCATCATCCTCTCCAGCTTGGGATCTGCCTAATTACTTAGTATTAATGGACCCCACATTAAAGTTGCTAATCTTCATTTACTTTTTATCAGACATGGAAACTAAGCTATGCTACGGAGACAAAACAGCTCAGGCCCGGCAACGCTACACCACACACGGCCGTTTGCTGTGGAGTCTGACAGCATTGGTTCCCTTTTCTCATAGTTGAGAAAGGTGTAGACATTCCAGTGCACTAGACCCCGACAGCTTGTTCTCATATTTGTATTTAATAATAGCGAATAACAGTCTAATAGTTGCCTCAGTAACACAGGAATCGCAGAAAGTTGTTGTGTAATTCATGTATCGTGAAGAGAGTATATCAAATGACTGCAATACTGCCCTCATATTCATATGCGATGAGGGTTTATTTTCACTGCCTAATCAATACGTCTTGCGGTGTGTCCACACGGTGTATTCAGGTCATGGAAATATCAAAACTTCCACACACACACAAAATAGATTTGGGATGATTTGTTGTACAAGAGGCTAATAATAATACACCAACATAAGAACAGTAAGTAAAATACAGTAAGAGGAATTTTAACAAATGTAACCTACAAACATAAAATCCCAGATCGTTTGGTAGCAGTGGTCAGGTCCCTACATACATCAGTACCAGATAAGTTTCATTTGGAAGCGGAAGCTCCTTTAAACATTTAGATTGTAGAGCAGCTTAACTGAAACAGAAAATGTCACCATCTCAATAATGTGCCAGGAGGTGCAGCCTCTGCGCTGAACATGGAAGAAACCCACACGGCTTCGCCCTTCATCTCTTTACATCCATCACTAATGTCTTCTAAACATTCGTTACGAGTAGCAGACGGAGAATTGAGGGAGCTGCTCCTGACAAGATCTTTCACATAACTGTACAACCTTTCGCTGGAAACGGACACTCCTGTTCTGCGAGCTACATTTCCACTGCTTCCCGTGACTCATGACTCCAGGGTTTCAAGGATTTCATTTGGAAGTCGGCTATACCCTGGGAGAGCGTTTTCAACTGTCCCAAAGATCGCTCTGTTTTTAAAGATAGCAGCACACCACATCTCGCTCACCTTTGTTACGCCCGTAGATACTGCAGAGTGCCAAACTGCTGATTGCCCGTGTGCCACAGCCGTGAGACAAGGCCGGCGCCCTTTCTGGGCCCTGGGCTCTCATCACAAGGGATAACCATATAGAGACTGAAGGAGGGAGGCAGACCCACTCACTACTGATGAGCCGTCTGACTGACACTGCTGTATTTAACCCGGTATTCAAAAGTGGGATCAAAGACACAGTGTGCACACAGTCCGATTTTAATTGTGACATCAGGTTCTCGCGGGCAGAAGGCTGCAGCGTATTAATAGAAACTATATCAAGACCCGTAAGGGACCAGCGCACAGCTCAAGATTTAATATTCCTTCCAGACTGGCTATAAAAAAGGTGGAAATGCCAATATATGTATATATTTGGAATTGTCTTACAATTTAATTGTGAAATATATCAAACCAAAGCTCCTGTACAGCACTGAAAACAGACAATGTGTAAATTAAAATTAGGAAATGTGTGGACAGAATAAATTCCCATATTAGTCGTTTAGTAAAGGTAACAATACAGCTTTTAAAGTCCTTGCAAATAATTATATCTATGTAACCAAAGTTTACCTTGAGCATAAAGATGTAGCCAAAAAGGCTGGACAGAATAAGCTATGAAAGGTCAGAGGTTATGAGTAAGACTGGCTACATCACTTTATTTCACAGTATTTGTTTGAACTGTGCATCGAATGTCTCCATTTATTAGTCTACGTGTTTATGGCTCGTATGCTACAATCATCACTTGCAAATTCATTGTAATGCAAGATGTGTAAATATTAGGAAACATGGCCATAGAAGTGTAGTGAAATATAGAAATCCACAGCAATTATCATCATTAGACTGTGCTGAGTAGCTAATAGAGCCTTTATCTGGCCTCCAAATGCAAAATCACCACTTGTACTGTATTAGAAATAATGGTGCACACCATGTGCCAGCCAGACGAGTTCTGATTCACCTTCAAGTTGTAAAGCTGATTTACAGAGATGTGTTATTATTTAGCATAATTCATCTCTCTGTCAGTCGCACACTGGAGGTTAATAGAAATGCCAGCGTGTTCACTGATTTACTTAGTAAAATTTTCATCCCAAGGTTGGATGAATGATTGGAGGCAGAGCAAAGAAGAGGAATTCATGTATTATGTAGAGAACGCTGACGTGACCTTGAGCCATCACAGGCTGGACGATATATTACAGTTGCCGCCATCTTTCCCCTGGCTGAAAACACATCTGATGCATTTAACAGTGTTTTACACAACATTACTGATGCTTCGCATGAGCTGAGCTCATTTTATTTGGTCATCCATTTCAAAAGAGCAGCTTAACGACATCGGACAAGAAGCCGTTTACGACATCTGGCTATCTGGTTTGGCTCAGACATACAATTAATAATCACACGGCCATTGATACAGAGAGAAATAAGCATTCATTGCCATTTCATTTTTGCTTACAAGAGCATTAATAGCATAAAGAAATCACCATGATCACGTTTATCCCCCCCCCCCCCGGAAGATTTATTCCTGGTTTATGTGCAACAAAGCCAAACGCCGTGTGTGGTGAGAGAAGAATGAACAAGCGAGAAGCGTGTCTTCTTCTGACGGCTTCTCTAAGCACACAGAGTCTGTTCACCGCTGGTTCTGCAGCTACAGAAGCTCTCGTGGTGGCCTACAAGGCAACTCCATGTTAAATCTTGTATCAAACCATGTATTCTGGGACAAGATTGCCTTGAGCTCAGAGGTGAAGTACATGAGAAACAATATTTTCCCACAGAGGAAGACGGGCAGAGAATCAATACGCTGCCTGTTAGTAAAGCTTTGGCAACCTTTAAAATATCAAGTGAGATTGATTTATTCAACACTGTCTATATTCTCAAATTTTATTAGTCTCGGGTCTTATCTAGGGCTGTTCCTGACATTTTATAACTACATTCTTCCTAATGGTGTCTCTTCATTATAAGCATGATATATATATATATATAACACACACACACACACACACACACACACACATACACACACACACACACACACACATACATACATACACACAAAAACGTGTGCGTGCACAGATTCCTCTCCGTGGCCTGTGTTTTTCCAGTCTGTGCCCTATAAGAATACTTGAAGAGAGGCCATATTGTGCAGTGTTTGAAGGGAAATAATTAGGTGAGACATTATGGCACTACTTGCTGATGGAGGAAATGATAAGGGAACACTATTCCCTTTTTAAAGCACAAAGTCCATTCTGATATAATTGGTAGTGGAATTATTTATGACATTAATTGCCACATTATCGACTGCCTGTCAACCTTCATGGCAGTTCGTCCATCTTTCTTAGCAGAGAGCGCTAGCTCAGCCTAAAGTAGACTGACAAGCTAATTACACCGTCTTTCCCCCCAATGACAAATGCTACTCATCTGAAACCGTGCCGGAAATAAGGCTCTTTCTCTGCGTCTGCCCTTTCCTGGGCTGTCTGCCTGGGCTAATGTCTCTGTGTGTCTGCGGTAAAAGATGAGGCTGTGAGCTCGGTGAGAACGCTCCACGTCTCACCTCTCCCTCATCCAGTTAGCGTGCTATCAGCACACAGCTGTCAATCACCGGCAAGGCACCGAGCGTCTGATTTGCATTTGCCCGTGTCAATCATTCGGAGAGAGGAGATTAATAACTGGGGACTGTGGGCGGTTTCCCTGGGTGGCTCTGACAGGCAGCCACACTGGGTGTAGGGATCAGAGCAGGTGAGGAGAGGTCTCTGTTGTGACAGGGCCTTGGGCTTCTTCTGAATCTCCACTTAGGGCGCTCGACACGGGCCTGGGTCGGAGCACGGCCTCCCCGAACACGCCGCCGTGCGTTTGGTGTCATCACGCGCTCGTCTTCTAGATGAACGCCGGCAGCTGTTTCCGAAGCCCTTTCAGGAGTGGTTTGATAGCGTTTTGTTTAAAACAAAGTCTGCAAAAAGAGAGAGAAAAAAAAAACTACAAAAAAAAAAAGAAAACCACACCCAACGTCCCTTTGCTGTGTAACATTAATGAAGAGTGTAGAAAATGTTTCAAAAGTCTTCCAGTAATTCATCCCTTTCCCTCATTTCATTACCTCATGTCCGGCGAGCGCTTGACGTTCTGTCCCACGATGCCAGGCCGTCCGAGCGGGCGGGGACGTGATTCCTCTCCACCCCGGGGGTTCATGTAGACAGGTGCCACCCCCACCTCTCCTCCTGTGGCCTGAGACGGTGCGGTGAGGCTGGAAGCCGTCAGCGGGCTCTCCGCCGGTACTCCGCCGAAGAACTTCAGCAGGAGCCGCACACACACACACACGTACGCCCGCCCACCCAGCGCACGCCCGCACGCCCGCCTCCTCGGGTCACAGCCTGAGCGCGGCTCGCTCCGTTCCGCCGCCCTTAATTAGTCCCCATCACACCAACCCCCCCCCCCCCCCCTCGGTGGCCGTGCGAACACTGAGCTGAGCTCCCCTCACATACACTACACATGCGTGGCACCATATGTCTCCCCTCTACACTTGTGCCTCCCTCCTAATGCTGTTTATATTTGCGGAGCTGTTGAAGACGAGCCCGTGACGAGGATGGGAAGTGACACTCACCAAATTCGGTATGTCCCCCAGCCAGCTCCGCCAGCTCCGCTCCTGTCAATTCGGGCTACGTCAGCGGCACTGGGCTCAATGGCATCGTCTCTGACACATGTCACAAAGTTTTAAATGTCTGTTCTTTTCATTGGGATGGCTGGGTGAGCCTGCCAGGGAAGAGATGACATTTTGTGCGGTGAGGAGGGAGTGGGGGGGGGGGGGGGGGGGGGGTTGTTGTGGTTCCCTCTCTCTCTGCCTTCTCTGGCTGTCACTGGCACTTTCCTGTGAACATATCACAACACGGACAAATAAACCTTGTCATTTAGAAACGCCCGCACTAGTGACCATGCTCTCTGGCAGCGAGACAGGAGCAGTGCGCAAACACAGTCTCACAGGACCAAGGACACACACACATTCTGTAGAGAGACACAATGTCAGTGTGCACATAGATATTGCACTCACAATCTCACACACACACACACACACACACAAAAGACAAATGCATGCACGCAGACCAACATACATGCGAGGTGCACACACACAAAGCCCGTGACCCACAGTCACGCAGCCGGTCCACATGAAAACATTTCACTGGGCTACGTGTGACCTTTCCCTGCACTGCTGATGGATGCCCTGCACACAGGCTTCCTGCAATCTCCCCTCCCACCCCACACATCTGTGCACCCCCCCTCGCCCCCCCCCCCCCCCCCCCCCCCCCCCACAACTCCAGGGCAGTGTGTGGAGGACAGCGCCATGCTCCGGCCCTCAGGGGGCAGGAAGGAGACGCTCAGCAGAACCCGGAAAACCAAACGGATCAGAACAGAGTCCGAACTGGACGTCGGGAACAGCGGTACAGTCGTAAACAGGAACCATGAACCACGAATCGCTTTTTAGCTTTTGAGAATTTTTAATAAGACATTACATGTCAATTCACACAACACTAATAATTGCAACTGAAATTATTTATATATATAAATATATATATATATATATATATTTTTTTAAACAAATGGAAGTAATTATTAATAGCGTATAATTTTTTATTTTTTTCTTCCTACTATAAAAAAATCAAAAAACCCTGTTAATAAGTAGCTATATATGCATATATATATATATATATATATATATATATATATATATATATATATATATATATATCTGTGATCATAATAGTTAGAAATGGTTAAAGATTAGATAATTTTGTAGCTGGAGAAAATTAAAAAAAAAGGTGAGATGAACTCGAAAAAACTTAGTATGATGGACTCTGTTATGTTAGGACTCCGTTCCACCTTACTGCAGCTCTTTGGGTTTGTTAGTGCAATTAACCACCGTCTTGCTTTGGTGAGGAGAGTTTAACCTTTATCATATATGAACTTAAAAATACCAAAGCATTTGAATTAAAATAACATAAGATAAAAAATATCAGATAAAAAATAAAACATTTTGTTTTCTGGCTTACTGCATCTAATTTACTTTGTGTGAAACCTTTCACCTAAAGTTTGGGCCATCACTCGGGAACCTTGTTTCTGAAACACAGCAAAAGCTGTTGTGGATGTTTTTCTCCCATAAACAAGAGTTAGAGAGCAAGTCATTAAAATGGTGTGAATAGGTCCAAAAATCACACGAGGAGGCAATCAAAAGTGGAGAGGAGAAAGTTGTTGACTTCTCCCCCCCCCGCCGTCCTGGTGCTGTGAGTCTGCCGTGTGTCTCTCCACTCCCCACACGCTCATTACCTCCCACTTCCTGCTCCGCCAAGCTCCTGCACAGCAAACATCTGCCCCCGCAACACACCGACTTCACACAGCACACACTCCAATGTGCACACACACACACTCGCACGCACGCGCACACACACACACTCAACATCACTGTGCACAAGCACACACAGGGCCACAGTGCACGGTGCCTGGAGATGACCCTTGATTGGCAAACAAACAAACAAACAAACAAACAAAAAAAGGATAATATACTAGTTACGTTACACAAGTGCTTTTGGCCGCAAACGTTTCACGTTCTTAGAGCAACTCTTTGAATAATTAATACGAGATTGCCAGTGAGAGCTTAAAAGCAATTAGACATTATCGCAGAATATCAGAAACTTTCTAAAGCTTCCGGGGAGACGGGTTGACACCACGAGACACAGCATGTAGCTTCATGAACACGAGGAGGGGCGAGGAGTTGTTCTCGTCCTCTCTGTGCCTGTGTGTGTTTAACTTCAGATTTGACTTTGAGGGGCCGCTCATCCCGCTCGTCCGCACGGTTCCCTCAGCTGCCGCAGGTGCGACCTTTGACCCGCGGACAGCAGCGGTTGGACCAGGCCATCCATCATGGAGCAGTGGCTGTCAGGGATGTGGCCGGCTGCGTGCGGTGTGTGCGATGGTGAGGGATATTCTTGAAGGTGGGGTGTCTGTAGGAGTGGCACTGCTCTGCCTGGGAGAGAGAGAGAGAGTGACGGAGGTGGTGGAGACGTTCGGCCTGCTCTACGTGCATCTGGACGTATGTGGATGTATAAAGACGAGCGGGAGGATGTCTTCATGTAGGATGTCTTCATCGAGCCCCTTCTGCATGGCCATCTGCTTGCCTCTCTTTGACTGGCCTGTCTGCCAGTCAAAGCTGGTCATTGCGGATTAAAGCGATTGCCCTCTGAATTCTTGCCATAGTAGATGTAGTGGCACTTGGCAAACACGCCTGCAAACAGACAAACGAGATGTTAGAATGGCGCACCTGATATTAATAGGTATGAGCTAGATTTGCACCAGATGATATACCAACATTCTGCTGACACTGTACGCATAACCTTTGATAACCGTAATGTGGACCGCTAAATGGCTGCTTCCTAATTAGTGCATTTATTGTACATCTAATCAAAACTACCACATAATTTTTTTTTCTTTCTTTGACTTTAGGTGATATTTACACAATATTTAAAAAATCTACCATAGCATGTGGTATAGCACACAAATCAAATCAACAAAATAAATATAGAGCTAAATATATTAATGCACTAAATAAATTTTATTAATACACTATAACTATGAAAAAAAAATCCATAAAAATCTTTTTCAATGTTTTCAGAGCTTTTTGTATTATATGTATATATTCCTGTCAAAAATGGAGAATTCAGACTCCTGAATCTGTCATTTTCTCACTCAAATTTTGGCATGAACTGTGTGTCAGGGGAGACAGCGTGTCCGTCTCATGTCTAAGAACACCAGAAAGACAACATTTGGCCTGAGGGTGCTGTCTAGACAATAACAAGCACAGAACCTGCTTCCCCCTTTCTCTCTCTGTGTGTGTGTGTGTGTGTGTGTGTGTGTGTGTGTGTTTGTTCGGAAGGAGACAGAGAGAGAGAGGAGAAACAGACAGAAAAAGTGTCGAGAGGGGAATGCTCAGAGGGCATTTTCATTATCCCAGTAATCAATGAACACAGCGGTTTTCACAGACAGAAGGCCAATAGCACACAATACCCCTCCAACCTGTACGCGGGGCAACCAGGGGGGCGTGGTGGGCACCAGGGGGGGCGTGGCGGGCACCGGGGGGGGGGGCGTGGCGGGCACCAGGGGCGTGCGTGTTTTTCATGTGTGCACTGATGCAATATCAACTGTGTATCAATCAGAATAGCCTCTCTGCATTTTTAAAATTTTTTTTGTGAAAGGCAACAAAATAAT
>NC_135225.1:3538200-3543200 GCF_052324685.1 Brachyhypopomus gauderio | reverse complement strand
GCAGAGAACAAAAAAAGGGGGGGAAAAAAACGCCTCATCTGTCGTCTTTCGGTTGGTCTGGTGTATCTTCGGCTGAAGAACGTCAATCATCTGTCAGGAGATCTCGGCGTGAAGCTAAGCACATATGTTATGGAGTTAAGGAGATGTTTGTTCTCCTCCAATAAAAAATATTTAGTCCATTAAACATAAAGAGCTGTCATTATGATGCATGCAGCGGGTGCAGGTCTCCCCGTTCCCAGTGGGGTTTATTACGGCCAAACAACTGCACCACCTGCATGTTTTCAACTTTAGCGTATTGATTAAACTTTTAAATGGTTGCCATATAACCCAGGGACATCAGGAAGATTAATTTGCGTCAATGTTCATCTGTAATTCATTAGCCATTTATACCCTACATCCGCATGGGCTATCAAGAAAACGCAGGCCATTTTTCAAGCCGGCACAGGGAGTGGGAAAAAACTGCACCGCATACAAATAATACGGCAGCTTCAGGAAGGGAGAGAGAACAGGACCGAAAACACAACGTCCGTCTCCACCAGTGCCGCTTCTACAGATAAAACTATTAGTGTTACAACAATCATCTGGGGAGAAAATACAAAAACTACTTCATATTTTGCCTGGGATTTTTGTGCTTGTACATAAACATAAAATCTATATTAATATACAAATCCCATCGACACAGTCCCCTTTATAGTCTTCTGTAGAAGATGTGTCGTAACGCAGTGAGACTGGACGACTAAGGAATGCTATAAAAACATAAAAACATTTGACAATGACATATTACATATTTGGTCATCATACATTACTAACCTCTGGTGGATTATTTTCTTGAGTAGAGGTGAAGATTAGGAATGACTTGGTTAGTACCTTTAAAACCATGAAATTTTGCACCCACCAGTAGATACGTTTTGCCCCAATTTACCTTTACTTTGCTAAACTGTAATTTACCTGATGTTATGAAACTAAGTCTACTGATGGCACACAAAGTCCTACATCACATATGGGAGCGTTTAGCTCTGAAAATGCCAGCCACATTACCAAATCATTAGTGCAAATGGCAAATCCTTCTTGAAAGAACCTAAGAAGCTTGTATGTTACTTCAGATTCAGGGTCAAAGGATAACAAATGTCCTGTTAATTGTGCTTCCACTGGAAACTAGCATTTATCTGAGCGTCCTGAAGGCAAAGGTCAAACAGTTAGAACTCAGGTTGATTCAAAGTGGCACCATGACCCTGGGACGAGGACGTACAAACTACAGAAGATGCTGAAGAAAGAAGGTGTGGCCACGTGACCTTTCTCCACCACACAGCAGCTCCTGCTGAAAACAGGGGAAAAGGAGAAGCTACGCCCCGCAATACCCAGCGAGCAGAAGACCGGCCACGCTGAGATCTTTGGGAGGGCCTCCTACAGACCAGCGCACCTGACCCAGTGAAGCCCACTTCATTTACCCTTTAGAAACGGGCCTCTCATACGAGTTACACCTGTCCTGCGGGTGGGAGACAAGTTTCATGGTCACATCAGCGCAGGACAGATCTCACCCTGTGCTGGGCTAGAATCCAGGATCTATCCTAATGACATCGACATTAAATTTGCGTGTCAAATTCTCATTTCCAGTGACAAAAGCTTTGTATACTGGTCTGTGTGTAGTAACTAACATTACTGTGTTAAATAATTGACCACTTTTTTTCACATGGATGTCCCCAGTTTAGTTATACTTGCTGTATTATTACTATACTTGTTATATAGTTATATGTTGAATTTTCATTATACATTTCTAACATTTTAACTTTCTTTTCCAGTAGTAGTAGAACTTTGTTCACACATACATATTCACTCATGGTGCTATAAACTTTAGTGATCAGAATATTAATAGGATATTTCTTTTAGTTTCATGGTTTTGAGCTATTCTGGACAAAATCAGACCCTACTGCACACCGCTGAAAACGTATTTGTTAGGAGAGTCTAATCCACAGGCATTTGGCCCAGCCCACTGCGAGGGGCGGGTGTATGTTGCCTAGCGATCGCTGAGCGCTGAGAGATTTGGTCGAGCTGTAGCCGGAGAGGTTGTCATGAGAGAGATTCGACTTCATGCTTCAAAAGCCCTGATCAATACCACTCCGATTTGCCACAGGATTTTTTTCTTCATGAAGCCCAAAGCGATACGTTGGAGGGCTGGAGCCACTCGGGCTCCGTTCTTAGAGTTCTGGAACTGGATATTTGTGGTGCAAAGAAAATGAGTGCGATTTAATTTTCAAAGCTGTCGCCTCATGGCACGGAGCTGTGGCGTCGCGTCCGAGCGCGGCTCTCGCAGGATTACGCCAGAATCAAATATTATGAATTGAAAGTGGCAGTATTCATTAATGAAGTCCTCAAACCGTTCTCCCGATAAAGGCCCCATCACTCTTTGTATTCCAACTTATGAGGCCGAAGAGGAAATTGAATTCTGAGAGGACATAAATTTTGACCGAAGAAAGAGATTACAGTCACAGCCTAATTCAAGAGCGGTGAAATTAATTTCAGTGACATTTATTCTACATGGAGCAAGTGTGTGAGACTGGTACAGTGGCTCTGGGCTCTGGAGATAAGGGAAGAGCCGTCAGAGGCAGAGCGCTCCAGCAGTTTACAAAGCCTTAATCTCCTTGGAACAACTCCTGGTCTATCAGAGGAAGACTTACGCTGCTACTAACAGTCTTTCAGCGCTGGGACTCCCACTCTGTTTGTGTCAGCACGAGTGCCGCTTGTGGAGGTGTACTGTAAAAAAACCACCATGACAGAGTACCGAATACTTATCAGTTTGGTGCTCGTCACTTTTACTGCATATAAGAAAGTTTAGCAGCAAGACACCCACTGTGACAGAAAAATCGCACTAATTAATAGCACCGCTGTCAGTAAATGATCTGACTATGATTCAGAAGGCATTACATTATGTGTAAACTGATAGGAGGAAAATATTCTTCTCTGAACATCATGTGAAGCAGAGTAATTGAGTCATCATTAGCGGCCAACTTCATATTAGAAAGGAAAAGCACAGATAAGTGGCCAAACGCCAAACAAAATGTTAAACGTTGTCATTTGATTTCAGTAATGGTCTCATTAACAGGGTGATTGGGAAGTAACTCATTTGAAATATAATTTATGTGACAGAATCACCCTGTATGGCATTAACTAGTCAGAGAATGAATACCTCATTTCTTAACACTCTGACATTGGAGGCAGGGTGATGGTCTAAAATGTTCAGACATTATGACATTATGACATGCAATAGCACCTATCAATGATGTCCACTGAACACACAAAGGTATTGAGAAAACTTCAGTTGTGCCATTAGTTGACCAACACTGTGATGCCCTACAACCGTATATCAAAGGTGAGAATGGCAGAGCAGGTCTTTACTTTGCGTATATGTAAAACACACAAATGAATCCCAGGCAATAAAATCATCTATGAGAAATATAAGATAGTAATCCTATCAGTCAGATTAAAGTGTGTGACTGAGAGTGGCTAGTGATATAACCTACAATAATACAAATCCTTGAATCCATACTGTATGAATATTGTCTCCTTGTAAGGTGTGAACGCTTCATTTTGGAGAGAAAGCCGAGATGTTGAAGTGTTAAGAATCTGCAGCAGGTAGAATACGCGGGTCTCATGTGTGCGTCCGGCCCCGTTACTGAGCATAATGGTGACTTATGTGATGGACTTCATGCTTCACTGAGCAAAGCGCCACCTCAGTGCACGTCATTTGGGATTTCTGTCAAATCAAAGCTGGCCACCAAGCCATGTAAGTGAATCGTGGACAGGGGTGTCAACACGTCGCTATGGTCATTTGACTGTAAGAGGAAGAGACCGGATTCAAAATAACACTTTTTTTCTAGAAAAGAAAATAAGGAAAACAAGTATTTCATTTTGCTGTAGTATTAATGAAGCCAGAACCAGACCCATAGTTTTAAATTTCTGTATATGGACAATGAACATACTATCAAACCCCTCCCTCCGGTCATATTTATAAAGAATTAAAGGAAAAAACAACATTCAACACATGGGCAGCACCATCCGCTGCTCCGCTAGGTCAACTAACAGCTTCATCTTGCCTAAAGCCAAACATCACTTACCTTGTGAGCGCACGAGTGTCTCCGTGCTGTCTTAAATAAAGCACCTGACACTCCCCAGAGTGACACATATCAATACCAATCTGACAGCCCCCACTGTCATCTCTGTCACCAAAGAGACTAACTGCACCTGCCTCACTGCGGGACACACGTCTGCTCTCTGGCTCCCCCTGAAGAGAACACACACACAGCACACACACACACACACACACCCCGATCCACACACACACACACCCACACAAACAGAACCACACACACAGATCCACACACACACACACACCGATCCCCACACACACACACACACACACCGATCCCCACACACACACACACAGATCCACACACACGCACAGATCTGTAGTGTGGGGCTGTAAGGTGGGGCTGTAGTGTGGGGCTGTAGGGTGAGGCTGTAAGGTGGGGCTGTAGGGTGAGGCTGTAGTGTGAGGCTGTAGGGTGGTGCTGTAGGGTGGTGCTGTAGGGTGAGGCTGTAGTGTGAGGCTGTAGGGTGGGGCTGTAGTGTGAGGCTGTAGGGTGGTGCTGTAGTGTGGGGCTGTAGTGTGGGGCTGTAGGGTGGGGCTGTAGTGTGAGGCTGTATGGTGGGGCTGTAGTGTGGGGCTGTAGTGTGGGGCTGTAGGGTGGTGCTGTAGTGTGGGGCTGTAGGGTGAGGCTGTAGTGTGGGGCTGTAGTGTGGGGCTGTAGTGTGGGGCTGTAGGGTGGGGCTGTAGGGTGGGGCTGTAGTGTGGGGCTGTAGGGTGGGGCTGTAGGGTGGGGCTGTAGGGTGGGGCTGTAGTGTGGGGCTGTAGGGTGAGGCTGTAGGGTGGTGCTGTAGTGTGGGGCTGTAGTGTGGGGCTGTAGGGTGAGGCTGTAGTGTGGTGCTGTAGTGTGGTGCTGTAG
>NC_135225.1:3486335-3537700 GCF_052324685.1 Brachyhypopomus gauderio | reverse complement strand
CTATCAGGCCCTACCGAAGGGCCTGGTTTCCCTTTAAGAGGGAGAGGGAGGGAGAGGGAGAAAGAGAGAGAAAGAGGGAGCGAAGGAGATCGAGAAGGAGAGTGGAAACTCGACAGTAAGGGGAGTCTGGGGATTCAAGGAGATTTTGTAGCTTAAAGCAATTGTTAGAAGAAACAAGCTTTCTGTTTTGTTTTCTCCTGACACCATTTCGCCTTTTTGTGCCTGCAAAAGACATGTAGAAAAATGTCTTTTGATATGTTTTCTCTTTGGGCCCTTATCAAAAAAATGTTTCTGTGGGTATGAAACTTTCCTTGTCTTTCTTCTAACGCTTGCAGTGTTCTCTGATGATCTGAAGATCAGAGAAAAGCAAACTTATATGAGCATTTGAGTCAACACCAAGTGTTAGTTTGACAGCTATTTTCAATAAAATGTGTACCCTAGAAATGAAAATCTTTGCTATAAACACAAATATACTACTGTCACTGTGAACGAAAGACCTAAATTATTGGAAAGTTTCCAATTTTGAACAAACAGCAACATAACGAAACTTCACAACCATATTCAGATGTGCGCCGTGTCACTGAGACGTTTCACCGAACATGTGTTTTATCATTAAATTCAACAGAGTTTAGTGGGCAAACAAAGTTTGAAGATGGTAGAGGAGTGGTGTAGATGATGTACTCCGAGGAGTAGATGATAGAGGAGTGAGACTAAAGGAGAAACGAGTCCAGAGCAAACATCTCCCACCAATGAAGGAACACACTTTCACAAAGCTAGCATAATGTTTTTGACCTTAATAATTGTATCTGAGACCGGCAGCAGTAATGTGTTTTAAATTACCGTTATGTGTTTAAAGTAGTATTAATTCTCTTTTCTTAGGTAATGGGCTGGGGGTGTGTGTGTGTGTGTGGGGGGGGGGGGGGGGGGGGGTGCTGGTGGCTGAATGTAATGGTACCCACACTTCCACATCTTTAAAAGAGTGCTCTGTGGTGGGAGGCAGGCATGACTGGCGGCCAGCATGTATTTAATGATTTACCAGTTCTACTTCAATGAGCTGGTGCTCAGCAAATGGATCATATGATCAGTGATCACAAGCGAAACAAGTTTTTTGCCTGGCGCACGAAGCCAAACGGACCGGGTGTGCCTTCCAGATCCGTGCTGCTGTGTACGCCTCTGTGTTAGACAAGCAAAGGTTGGGCGAAACAGGAAGTTAATCGCCCATATCGACAAGGCCCACACTTAACTGGCTTTTTAAGGGTTGAATTTTAAAGAGCCGGCTGACCTTTTATCGCGGAGTGCTTCTGTGAGTTCAGTCCTGGTCATTTAAACAGCACTCGCGCTGCTGTTAGAAACGCAGCAAAACGTATCGGCTCCGGGGCTCTTTCCAGTTCGTCCTACGCCGAGTGCAGATTAACACTGTTATTCATTTATGTCACTCCCAGGACTGTTATGAACAGAACTGAGAAGTCTTTAACCCTTTACTAAAGCCAGGGAGGTTTGCTGGTGGACAGGTCTGATTCATCCCTTGGGTTAAGTTTTAGCTCCAACAACCACTGTTACATATTCACCGCTCTTTCACTCCGTGGAATTCTAGATGGCTGATATTAAGCAGGATAGCAACCCTCCCTAAGGGCTAAAGTGTCAGCAGAATGTAAGGGTACATTAAGCTCGTCTACATCAGATATGGCCCACACAAAGACTAACATATGTCATTAAACTAAACCAAGAGACTGTTTGCACATGACTGGCATGCAAAAAAAAATAGATCTACCTGAAACTAAGGGTTCAGAAGGGTTATTATTATAATGCTGAATACTGAATTTTCTAATTTTCAAAAATGTAGGAATTCATTCTTTAACCTCTTCAATTTCCAGCTTTGCCAGTTCCTCTTTGCTGTCCTCTCCCCGTTTCACACACACCCTCAAACAGTGTGACACACCATGCTCTCTCTGTTCCGGTTAGGAGCTGGATCTAATGTCAGAAATGTTTTCAAGTATGCAGGATGTTAAATAATTGAAGATTCTGTGAGCGGGACTGTCACACCGGGTTGTCTGGGATGTTTCCTACGCAATTAGACGCTCGGAGACATCAGAAGACGAGCCACAAAGCACAGGCACAGAAAGTGACACGTGAACTTAAAGGAAATTAGCTCTTCACACGAGTGAAATGTGAAGGTTACTTAGCAATGCTTAGCGGTGAGTGGAGCTCTGTGAAGTGAGCGTCTGACGCAGCAGAGACGGGAAGAGTGCCATTTCTTTCCTTTCTGCATGCCGGAGTCAGCAGAGATCACACGCGGGATGAGAACTCATTTTGACTCCGGGTGTACAGGAGAAGAAACAAAAATGAGACGTGTCTAAATAATGAGATCTCTTGATGTTTGCAGGAGAGATATGGGGTGATGCGCCCATAAGCAGGCACGTACAGACAGGCTTGCACACACGCACGCACACACACACACACGCGCACACACACACACACACACACACACACACACACACACACACACACACACACACACACACACACACACACACACACACACACCAATGCACGCACACATGGATTCGGGAAAAATATGCTCATTAGTGACTTGCTTGATCTCTGCTCTCTGTTGTTTTATCCAACAACAAACGAATAAAAATTTGAATATTGCAGATCATACACACAAGAGAAACTTGATCAATCAAAAGGCTTCGATTTAAAAACAGCGATTTCAGACAAAACAAAGGTAAAACTGAAGCACTCCAGCTCCGGACGGAGGCTTTATTTTAGTACTTAGTCTGTTATTTTGTTCCTTGAAACTCTTCATAGTTAATTTGAGAACACCACACGTATCACTAGTTCAACGCAACATCTACAACAAATGTAAAATGTACTCGTCTTTCCTGATTATAAAACAAGCAGTTCGGTCTGTTTCCAGCTACTTAGAAATGACTCACCGTTATTGTACGTTCGGTGGACGGGCGAGCTGTAGGATTACTGGCTGTCGGTTTTTATGAGTGTGAGTAATAACACACTCGCCACACTCTTCATACTCACTGCAGACAACAGGGTGAATGGGGGGGGGGGGGGGGGGGTAAATAGGCAGGAGGACAGTGAGGGGCTCCTGTGGGTGTAGTGCTAGGATGGAGCCCTGCGATGCTGCCGGGGTTGTAGCAGCGTGAGGGAGAGCGAGACCAGGAGGCCCTCCCCTGCTCACAGCATCCTCCCCTCCCGGCGAGAAGGACTTATGAAGGTGAGCACCTCCCTGACAGCCCGGAGAATAAAGGAGACAAACCCCAGATAAAAATTAAATAAAAAGTAGCTGTCTTAAACTGTAATTGCACTCCTTTGCTGAGCAGGCTTTCAGATATATAAACCTGATTTACCATCGCCTCGCAACTACAAATCAGGCCTCTGAGAAACACTTGTGCTATGAAATTGTTTAATCTCATCAAGTTCTCCTTTCACAGCAAGCCATAAATCACAAACCCTTTGTTATCATAGACCTCCATGAGTACCTCTCGGGCAGGCAATGGATCGTGGGTATATATAATCTTGACTGCACAAACAGCAGGTCGTCGCTGGCTGAAATACTTTCATATTAGCTGTGCTGCAGCTGCAGGAACACAAGGCTATGATGGATATCTCATTTCCAATGCTCTGCATCTATTTCCAGCAAATTATTACGGCATAAATTTCTTGTCAACAGAAACGGCCAATTAATTAAGTTAAAAATGGACTCGTGATCGCATCTACAACCCAAACAGAGGAGCCGGGGCAATTTTCCAGTAAGTGGATTTACCGGCAGGTCAGTTTAATGAATGATTTTAAACTTTGTCATAAACTTCCAGACAGGCCAATATCTACACAGGAGCCTCAGCCCAGACCTGGTGTTGAAGGATTTACATAAAGCCTATTTATGTGTGGAGCCTCTACAGTTGATGACTGAGGTAGAAGTAATGTTTATTGCTACTCAGAGAAAGCAGCCAACCTCACATTCTCTATCATCAGCGAAACTGGAGATTAGAAAGCAACACCTTGACTTTTCTTAACACAATATACACATTTAAGGGCCTATCAAAATGAATAATTCATATCTATTCACAGGGCATTTATTTTGCATTGGGTTATTTATCAGTGAGTGAATCCTACAACAAAGATGTGCTGGGAGATTTAGAGGTATTTTGGCTTCTTCAAAGATAAATCAAGCAGCACAATTATGCTTAGAGAGGCCCAGCTGTGACCCCGTGCTGAACTAATGACACAAAGACATTTAAACCCAATTTCCTTTTCCCAAGCACAACTAAATAGGAATTCTCCTCTTCTGAAAAGGAAAGAGAAATGTTACATTACCAAATGCTTTTTTAACCTGGCCTCCTAACCATGAAGCACTTAATGCCCCAGGGCAGTTGAAGGGTAAATAACGTGAATTAATAATGGAAATATTTAGTCAGTGTAAGTAATAACAATGATGCGAAGTGAGACTTAAAATCAGCGTGTGGACTGATTTTCAGTCTAGTATGACGGATCGATGTGGAAGACGATGTGTGATCGTCATCACTGCAGACGAAACCACCGTGCTGGAGTTGCCGTTAGCAGAAGTCGCGTGGCGTCTCTCTCCTCCCTCCCCATCGCTCTCCGCTCACTAAAAACAAGCAGCAATTAAATCAATCTACTCTCAAGCGCACATTTTAGGAGAATCTCATTATCTACAAAAGATCCCCCAATCAAAAAAAATTGTATCCAACTTTCAAAACTTTTCGAAACTGGCACACCATACAGTCTTCCTCACAGAGAGAAGTGTGTCTGCTGAGGGCTGCGACTGGGTTTCTGCAGCTACATGAGAACCACCAGCGGACGCTTCTGACGAACAGCAAAGCCATACACAACTCAAGCAGCAAGAAACCAAAAAAACCCCTGAACCAAACAATCGCTGTGATAGGTAGCTCTCCGTACGGGCCTAAACAAAGGGCCCCAAGCCTTAAAAGACTATGTTCTTTAAGAATATCCAGGCCTCTCAATAACCAGGGATCATTTATTATTTAGAGCGCTAGCAGTCTGTCCCCTGATTAAGGCAGCAGGACTCTGTGCTGGACGTTGCCTTTAATCCGTCTCTCAGTGAGATAGATGAACCGGGCCCATGCCAGCGCGGAGATCTCCGGGCTTTGTGCTGTTTGTCTCTGCCTGTGACATGTCAAGAACAGACTCATCTGTTTCGATGCGCAAGACACCGGTTCTGGTCATTGTAAGTCAACCCCTCCTCCTTTCACCAAATGCCGTGCCAAGCAAATCCTTTCCAGGGCTGAAATTATAAACTTTCTTCTTAGGGGGAATGTCAAACTGTTGTATCATTCGAGATGCTGCTCTGGGTTTTTTTTTTTTTTAATGGTGGCACGTTAGTGGTGAAGAGGAGACGCTTTTCTAAAGTAGGCCGAAGGTCAGTCTCATGCCGTCGCCTTAACGTTTTCTGTTTCTCTCTTGGCCTCCTCGATGGCGCTAAATCACAGGGCTGCTGTCAAGAGACACCAAGCTAGTGTGCGTCACTGGGTAGTGCAGGAAGCTTGGAGGATAATTCTGTCCATCAGTGTAATTTATTATATCGGTAGCTTTGTAATCATGTGCAATAAGTTATAGGGCCTGACACAATGGAATTTAGGTTGAAGGCAAAAGTGTTCATCAAGCTTAAAAGTCTGGCGAGACCTTTTCTACTGTATTTACATGGGGAAAAGAACACGGACTAGTGTTTTATTCCCGTATCTGGACAATAACACAATGGCTTTGTGGACACAGGACACAAGAGAACGGCCGTGAATCTCTCATGGCTGTGATGTCTGGAGGTTTGGGAACTCTTGGCGGTGTCTGAGACCTTGGACGTAGCTACTCGAGGTAACTCAAGAAGGGTGTGTCAGTTTTGAACCCAAGGGAGTGCTTCAAAACTACAATGCTGCAAATGGCTAAACTGAGAGACCTTAATCCACAAAATGAAAGATCAAACAATGTCAAGATGTGTTCTTCAACAAAGCCTTCATACTTTTTATCTGTGAATCCCAAGATGTGTGCTAGCCTTCACCAGCTGCAACAGAAGTCGTCCTGTGGTTATTTATATATATATATATATATATTTATATATATATATTTATATATATATATATAAACACACACGCATATGCATCAAGAATAAAACTGAAAAACAGAAATCTCTCTAGACAAAACAGAATTGAAAAGCAATGCAAAGCTGTCAATTAGTCTATTAATAATGCGAGTCCTTTCAGGGGCACACTGGCACACTGCATTGTTGGTTTAACCTATCAGAGATGCAGGCTGATTTACAAGATGGGTGCCTGCGCGCGCACTGCTGATACAATTGTGTTTAGCATAAAAGAAACACAGGGCTGTGAAGGCCCAACAAAGAGACGTATCTCCCTGTGGCCCTCTTGGCGTGCCCCATTTGCATATCAAGCCAGTGGGGCTGATATGTGAGCGTGTTCCTTCATCAGATGGTGCCGACGATGAGAACCATTCATCTGCCAGTTAGTGGGCCGCTTTAGAGCCAGACAAAGGCAAAGGACCCTGAATGAGACATCTCGTGTCACAGCCCATGAGAGATAATGAAATCGTTGTACCTCCTTGATCATACACACACACACACACACACACACACACACACACACACACACACACACACACACACACACACACATTTGTGCACGTAAAAATTCCTGTACACTTCAGCGAGATAGCTTGCCTGTTCCTTTGGTTTTCATCTGAATGGCTTTTTTTTTCTTTTTTTATCTGAGCACTTCAATTTCCAAGGCTTGCTGGAAGGCACCTCCTGATATGTTAATTGGGGGGGTACTTAAGCACTAAGAGATTAACATAAAACCCTCTGGAAACAAGCTAATAGTTTATGATCATTTGTACATGGCCTTTGTCTGTCTATCATCACACTGCCTCTAGCTGTAATTTTATCAAGAGGCTGTAAAATACCATTTAAACAAGTTCACTTACTGATAATTAATAACAGAAACTGCATTATTCAATTGAGCAACTCTGGCACCATTAACAACCTGCGAAGTAAAACATAATTAAACTATTCTATTTTATTAACCTGTTCATTAAGTCCTGCAAATGATGACTGTGAGGAGCGGTGACGAGGATTAATTAGACGAACACAGCACCCCCCGTTTGCTAGACACTTCCAATCTGACACGCAACAACACAGTCTGAGACGTCTTCAA
The DNA here is from genome assembly GCF_052324685.1 of Brachyhypopomus gauderio. Classification (NCBI taxonomy): domain Eukaryota; kingdom Metazoa; phylum Chordata; class Actinopteri; order Gymnotiformes; family Hypopomidae; genus Brachyhypopomus; species Brachyhypopomus gauderio. The sequence continues at coordinate 3,530,480 of NC_135225.1, read as the reverse complement.
ACGGACTTCATGGAGAACCCCAACAACACTGCAGATGTGCTCCTCACTTTCAGAGTAGCCATCTGAAAAGGTTCACTAAAACATATTTTTTTTAAAGAATGCCTGTTTTATATTTTTACTTGCTATACAATTAGTCCATCTATTACACTGAGCAGATAATGGCTTTCCTTTGTCAAGGGACAACGTTAATATTTACATAATATTTCTACAATCAAACTGTTAATAAACAGTATCTGCACAGATTCATTTGTTTACTTATTAAACCTTCCATTTATTTATTCATTCATTCATTCATTCGATTGTTCCCCTCATTCAACCACTTTAACTTTTTTGGAACATGTGGGTATGTTTATATAGTTCTTATTTCATCATTGTTCCACTTCTTCTCTGTTTGAACACACAGCGCTCCCCGAGCTGTCTCGCAGTGCGGCTGAAAGCAGGTCTCCAACTGGACTCAGGGCTTAGATGAAGAAGGTGAAAGTCTCCAGCAGATAGTTTTAGCACAGGCAGGCGCAGGCTGAGAGGTGGAGAGTATGTATAATACATTCGCCTTTTTGTGAGCACTGAGTCATGAAAGCTCACCATGGCGAGGGAGTGTAGGAGCAGGTCTGAAGGTGGCGAGACCGGCAGGATAACCGCTGACAGGTCCGGCTCACCGCAGCCGAGCCGAGGTCAGTAGAGCAGCGGCACCGGCGACGGCCCGTTAGACCCGTGTACCGACATACAGGCAAACATCATACTTTTCTCAACAGGGCGTTTATTAATCTGGGGGCAAGCGTCTGAAGTGCCTCAGCGTCTGTGAGCGTGGGCACTGACCTCAGCAGGGAGACGACTGAAGCATCACCTCACTGTTGCCAAACACCTGCCCCAAGCTGCGATTACGCTGCCCGCCACGGGTCGAGCCGTGCGGGTCCAGGGCCTGGGGAGACGTCACTTCAGCACCACGGCTCGCGGGCCCGAAGCCACAAGCACAGTGGAGGAGAGCAGCAGAGGGTGACTGACTGATTCTCCACACACACACACACACACACACACACACACACAACAAACACACACACACACATACACACACACACATACACACACACACACACACACACACACACACACACACACACACACACACACACACACCTGGCCAACCCCCACCCAAACACCCGGCCAACCCCCACCCCCAACACCCGGCCAACCCCCACCCCCAACACCCGGCCAACCCCCACCCCCAACACCCGGACAACCCCCACCCAAACACCCGGACAACCCCCACCCCCAACACCCGGACAACCCCCACCCCCAACACCCGGCCAACCCCCACCCCCAACACCCGGCCAACCCCCACCCCCAACACCCGGCCAACCCCCACCCAAACACCCGGCCAACCCCCACCCCCAACACCCGGACAACCCCCACCCAAACACCCGGCCAACCCCCACCCCCAACACCCGGCCAACCCCCACCCCCAACACCCGGCCAACCCCCACCCCCAACACCCGGACAACCCCCACCCCCAACACCCGGACAACCCCCACCCCCAACACCCGGACAACCCCCACCCCCAACACCCGGCCAACCCCCACCCCCAACACCCGGCCAACCCCCACCCCCAACACCCGGCCAACCCCCACCCAAACACCCGGCCAACCCCCACCCCCAACACCCGGCCAACCCCCACCCCCAACACCCGGACAACCCCCACCCAAACACCCGGACAACCCCCACCCCCAACACCCGGACAACCCCCACCCCCAACACCCGGCCAACCCCCACCCCCAACACCCGGCCAACCCCCACCCCCAACACCCGGCCAACCCCCACCCAAACACCCGGACAACCCCCACCCAAACACCCGGACAACCCCCACCCAAACACCCGGACAACCCCCACCCCCAACACCCGGACAACCCCCACCCCCAACACCCGGACAACCCCCACCCCCAACACCCGGACAACCCCCACCCCCAACACCCGGACAACCCCCACCCAAACACCCGGACAACCCCCACCCAAACACCCGGACAACCCCCACCCAAACACCCGGACAACCCCCACCCAAACACCTGGACAACCCCCACCCAAACACCTGGCCAACCCCCACCCCCAACACCTGGACAACCCCCACCCAAACACCTGGACAACCCCCACCCAAACACCTGGACAACCCCCACCCCCAACACCTGGACAACCCCCACCCCCAACACCCGGACAACCCCCACCCAAACACCCGGACAACCCCCACCCAAACACCTGGACAACCCCCACCCAAACACCTGGACAACCCCCACCCAAACACCTGGACAACCCCCACCCCCAACACCCGGACAACCCCCACCCAAACACCTGGACAACCCCCACCCAAACACCTGGACAACCCCCACCCAAACACCTGGACAACCCCCACCCCCAACACCTGGACAACCCCCACCCCCAACATCCGGACAACCCCCACCCAAACACCTGGACAACCCCCACCCAAACACCTGGACAAACCCCACCCAAACACCTGGACAACCCCCACCCAAACACTTGGCCTCACTCAAGAGCAGGTGTGGCCACCGGCCGGCAGCTGATTTCTCTCTGCCGAACAAGCTCATGAATTATTCATGAGGCCCGCTTTTGCAAGTGCTCAAAAAAGGGCCATTCATTTATACAGCATACCTGAAGCATAGCGAAATGATTGGTCTGCGGTTGCCGCTGCCGCAGAAAAGAATGAAGAAAAAAAAAAGTTCCTAAACAATTTGCTTCAATTTTCAACAGGAATGATACTGTTCGGGATGAGACGGGCCGTGTGCATAATGATGTAACCCTAATGGTGTGACAGTAAGACTACAGGCCCATGACATTTGCTAAGGACACGCATCACTAAGCAGCCAGCGAGCTCTCACTGGCCCACGGAGTATCCAGAACCACCACAATCCATCTTCCAGAGGCAACAGACCCGACTAATGGATGCACGCGATTCTTCATCCCTTCATTCCTTCCGTTTACACTGGAAAATAAACAATGTCGTTACGCGTCAGTCAGAAGTAAGAAGTGCATAAGAAATTAATGTGTGAATGTGTTGTTTTTTTTAAAAAAAACAAACACCACCGGCACAATGTGGTGGAGCTGTTGGGAAGCCTCACGCCACGGGTCCGGACCCGGGCTCCACTCCCACGCTCGGCACAATTAAAGGTGAGACGTGGTGCAAATGAAAGGAGGTGAAGTGTGGGGCTCGGGGGCGGTCCCCCTGATGGGAGTGTGTTAGGGCGCCTTACGGCTCAAGTGCCCAGATTGAAAACCCAATTCAGACAGGAGTGGAGTCCACCACTGCACTCCTCCTCTGAAAGCTAATGAATTGGTTGCAGGCATGACAGCCGGGGTGGATTACCTTGTGTTTTTATCAGTGTGGAGAGTCCACGCAGCCACTGCATTTAGATAATGAAGTACAGCATTTTACAAAGCGGCTTCTGCCGTGCCTTCACCTTGGCGGGACGGCGGGGCTAAAGGAAGCAATATCTTGATGGGGGTGAATTCTCACTCGTGCACATGGCCCAGGCATGAATGATGCCACTGTGGGCAAAGGGCATAGTGACCCTAACCTCACTGGATGCTGACAGACCACTGAGACCTTCTCAGTGGGCGACTGTTGTTAGCGTCCTACGGCACCAGAAAGGGTCTGCCTGTATATGTTATGTCCCAGAGACCAGGCCAGCATAAGCAGGAAATCCTGACACATGCGTAGATCAGATAGCGCAGGATCCTGTTCACCTTCAGAAAACACAAAGCAAGATGCAGCCAAGGCCCTTGACCCGCCTCACGGGTCTGCGTGTGGCCGTGGTGTCCTGACCCACATCGCAGAGTGTATCTGTCCCCCTGCAACATGACAGTTTATAATATTAAAGCATCTGGAGTCTCTTGTCAAGCACAAGCTTATCTGGACCCAAACATTTCCCCAGTCCAGACCTCACACTGACACAATAACACCAAACGCACACTCTCACTCTCACTCTCTCACTCTCTCTCTCTCTCATAAGCAACAGTTCACAAACACCACAAAGATTAAGAGCTCAGAGACAGATCACAAAAACAACTAGACTTAGTCATGATGGATGACACCTGTTTGTCATTTCTCTCCTAAATCTGCAATCTGGGAACGTTAGGCTCAGTTCAGTGTGATTATTGAGTTTGACATGTGCGTACTGCATTAAAATAAATGGAAATATATATGAGGACCATGTATAACGTTCTAACCGAAGGCACGTAGGCGCGGTTTACTACAGAAATAAACTCATTTGGCTCATGCCTACAACTGCAATGCAAGAGAAGGTGCCACAAAATCTTATGTTCAAACCCGGGGAGAAACGCCTTCCATCAGACAGAGATGCACTCGGTGGGATGTCTATTGTCTTTGATGATGTCAGCATGTCCTGTAAGGCTGGCCATGAGGAACATCGAAGATTCCTGTTCGCCTTTATTCCCTGTTCCTCTCTGTTGAGCAGCTGCTGATGCTGGCAGTGGCCTGAAGCCTGGAGAGGTCTGGTGTGATTCCCTGAGCACAGATCAGGCCTGCGCCCAGGGCCTGGGGCTCACTTCAAACACAGGCCAGCAGGGCCAGAACCAGCCCAGAACCCCTCCCTCCCACCCACCCCCGAGCAGAGCCGCTGCCCCCCTCCCCACATCACACATGCGCGCACACCCCAACACCAACACCCTCTGTAAAAATAGAACAAGAGGGTGGGGACAGAGAGAGGGTGGTGGTGGAGAACTGGTGTTTAAGAGAGTATAATGATACAGTGTGGGAGAGAGTGCTCTGTTGTGGGGAGAAACCGGTCCCAGAGCCGGGTGAGTTTGTGTTCCCCCTCCGGGTAGCCTGGGGCATGGCACATGCCCCTCGCAGGGGTCACAAGCTCGGCTTGGAAACACCTCCTCTGATGGACCAATCAAAGTTTTATGGGCTAACCGGCAGATGTTGTGACAACATGAGAAAAAAGTGAGTGAAATATCACTTCATTCCTATACGGACGTCTGCTATGTTGCTCAAAAATACAGGCCGAATTACACAAAGATTAAGGCTTGACATAAAGAAAGCGCCATTGGATTTGTATGAAAATAAGGTAGCTGGCAGGAAACCGCTCTTTGTGCTTTACTGGGAAACAAAGAATACCATATGCTCACAGCTAGCCGCACTGGATCCTCTTGCACTGTGAGTTTTGTATTTCACTCAACCACAAATGTTAAAACGGAGGACGAAGATTCCAGCTGACCAGAGGTTCTGACGCTGAGCGGAGCTCGGCCCGGCGACCCGGCTCTGAACCCCACCCGGCAGGCATGTGGCTCAGGGTCGGTGGCGCTCTGGGAGGTCTGGCCTGCAAATCTCTCTTCCCTGATCTCCTTTGCAAAAATGAAAGGGCATCGCGGCTTCGGATTATGCAGCACAATCACGCCCTCGCCCACTTCCCCCAAAGAAAGGGGAATTGGCTTTTCAAGAGCCCTAATCATTGCCAATTAAGCACATTTTCTGACATCCTTTAGTGAGTGAGCTACTGCTCTTTAAAACTGACACTCGGCTCCTTAAACCCCCACCGCCTGGAACATTCCGTCTCTGATCCGAGAGCATGTGCCGGTCTAAAATGTGAGCTTGCGCAAGTTGACAATTGAACAGAGAGTTGCTCTGACGACTTGTTGTTGCAACGAAAAAACACTCAGTTTTCTCGAGGTGACTGGCAAGGATGTGATTTGGATCAATTCAACACCACTTTTGTATCGCAGGCGTCAAATTAGTGTGGTCTCGCGTTGCCCCTTTCTTCACGATTGTCAGAACACTCTTTGGAACGTCAGTCAAAATTCTTTCACCTTTGGCGTGCGGAAGGGAGGAGTGTAAATAGTTTTTATTAAAGCTGTCAGGAGTTCAGATGAGAGTGATCATGGAGACTGTTGTCGTGCCCCTCTGACAGCCAGAATGAGAATTTTGTTCGTGGATGTCCTCTGCCCTCGTTGATGTCAACGAGAACGTGGTCAAAACTGTCCAGACTGTCCCAAAAAACGGCGGGGACACAATACTGCAAGAAAAAGACAACAACCCGATGGGATAGGAGTGCACAGAAGAGTAAAGATGATAGTTTGACAGAGGAAACCTGTCTGAGTTCTCCCGGCGACCCTGAGAAGAACCGAACCCCGTCACTGAACAGGCTGGCTGACAGCCATGGTCAGCACATGCCAGCCTCACGTCGCCCGGGCTACAAAGAAGCACGAGACATCCGTCAGTGGGCGTGGGGCGCACACGGCAGCCAGGCCGGGAGAGGCAGCTGTCAAAGCGCAGTGACGTGGGGGTGTAGGTAGGGGGCGCCCAGGCTCGAGCGCTGCTTCAAACCACAATATCACTGGAGCTACTGCACGTCCCTCAACCCACAGCCTCCATTATCTTCTCCATTACCTGATTATGTGAAGCAAAGCTTCGTGACTTATTTATGATGCGGATTTAGTGATTGCTTAGATCCCAGTTAAAATGAGCCATGCTTTCTAATGTCAGGTAGAGCTCAGTATTTACCGAATGTGTTATTTGCCTTAAGTAAACAGCTGTCTGCAGGTTAAACAAATACTGCAACCTTTAACACAACGACAAAACAGGCCTTTAATGAAGAGGCCGAGAGCCCCAGACTCCTGAGACAGCCACTCCGGCCAGGTCAGATGAGATGTGCTCATAATCACTCTCTGTCACTCGCCACGACCATTATCTTGTCCGCTGGTGTCCTAGGCAGACCTGTGGAATTCCCCAGGATGAGCAGGTCTGTCCTGCTAATCACCACGGCCCTTTGATCCGTGGCCTCCCTCTCCACAGGACACTTCATCACCTTTATTTTCTGCCATAATTGCATGTGAAAGATTCCTTCCTCTGATAAGGTCTGTGTGCCACATCTCCATCAGGGTGGAAGAGAGAGAGAGAGAGAGAGAGAGAGAGAGAGAGAGAGAGAGAGAGAGAGAGAGAGAGAGAGAGAGAGAGAGAGAGAGAGCCGTCTGCTGGATCAGGGGGGAGCAACGGACCCCCCCCCCCTCCCCCCCACCCCCCCGCAGAATCGACCAACGCATCGTCCCTGTATAGACGTGGGGGGGTTCACTGGCAAGGGAGGATAGTGCGAGATTGAGAGATGGACAGAGAGCGAGAGACGGGCAGAGGGAGAGAGGGATGAACGAAGCGAGAGAGTGAGGGATGAACGGAGCGAGAGAATGAGGGATGAACGGATGAAGATTGAGAGATGATGGGAGGGAGAGAGTGAGGGATGAGCAGAGGGAGAGTGAGGCATGAACAGAGGGAGAGAGTGAGGGATGAACGGAGGGAGAGAGTGAGGGATGTACGGAGGCAGAGAGTGAGGGATGTACGGAGGCAGAGAGTGAGGGATGAACGGAGAGAGAGAGTGAGGGATGTACGGAGGGAGAGTGAGAGGGATGAAGAGAGGGAGAGAGCGAGGGACAGACAGGTCGTAGTGGCAGTGGAGGTCAGAAGGGGTGAGAGGCGAGATGAGTGTGCGCGAGATGAGTGTGCGCGAGATGAGTGTGCGCGAGATGAGTGTGCGTGAGATGAGTGTGCGTGAGATGAGTGTGCGTGAGATGAGTGTGCGCGAGATGAGTGTGCGTGAGATGAGTGTGCGTTAGATGAGTGTGCGTGAGATGAGTGTGCGCGAGATGAGTGTGCGCGAGATGAGTGTGCGCGAGATGAGTGTGCGCGAGATGAGTGTGCGCGAGATGAGTGTGCGCGAGATGAGTGTGCGCTCAGACGCTGTGAGGTCCCTGCTGATCCGTGTGGGGTAACGGTTCGGTGAGAAGCACCGCCTGCCCGGACCTCCCATCACTTCCAGCCTCCATCTGGATGGCTCGGTTCCTCCACGCCTCTCCGCTGATGTTCTCAGCTATTGATTTAGTTAGTATTCGTATTCTCCACCTCCCACCAGCCCCACCAACCCCACCCGGGCCGTCAGGCCGCCTGTCTGCACTCGCCCGCCGGCCGCGCCGCATGCTTTTCAATTACAGGCCTGCCCCCTGCTCTCAGCCCCGCCCCCTGCTCCCAGCCCCGCCCCCGAGCTGAGGAACATGTTAATCGTGTGGGGGGGAGAGCGCGTCGCAGGACCCAGACGGCCCGTCTGCAGCCAGTCTGCCTCGCTGCCCGGCCGGCGTGTGGCCACGTTCTTCTGTTGGTGAGGCCTCCCCACACCTGGAGAGCGGCCGCCAGCCCTGGGCGAGCGAGACGCCTCCGGTCGGAGCTGCTGAGCCGGGCCTGACGCTGCCGGCTGCCTCCCCATGATGGAGGCTTAAAGGTTTAATGGAACAAAATGTCTCACAGCATGTTGAAGATAAAAGAGAAGCGTTGCTGTATCAGAACGACACGCTGAACATTTAAAGCCCATTCTGGGCTGGATCACTTAAGCAAACTGTTTACACAGTAAGAATAAGAGTGGTGCATGAATGTGACAGGCCGCTATCAGGAGTTGTCCAAACACATTCCTAAAGGGGGCCAGCATGCTATTGAGCAGAGGCAAAGCTTCCACGACACTGAGCAGGATGGAGAGATTCACTCGTCCCACAGTCGTCCGACACTTCCGGCTCTTCCAAACGCACCGTAGCTGCAGAGAGACACATGAGGCTTAGAGGACTGAGAGAGAGCAGATCATCCCCTCCATGGCACTGTTTACTGACATTAAGAATGATAATATCCATCAACGGGCTGTCAGAGCCCAAAGTCGCCCGTGGGGGGAACAAAAGGCTCCACTGTCCCCCCCTTTCAGGTGCTTACAAGGAGATGTTGATGTACCTGCCATTCAGGTGCAAATAATGTCATCGCCCGTGCCGGGATCGGAGCTTTTAACCGTGTGGCGGTGATGAGTAGCAGGCGCACACACACACACACACACACACACCACCACTCCCCCCCTCACTGCAGCGGCGACAGCTAACGAGCACGCAATCAACGCTCAGCTTAACGAATGAGATGTAGGAGAAACGCACGGCGTAGCGCACGCCGTGAGGGTACGAGCTAACAGTTGGGCTGCTAGCAGAAGACGAAGCGAACACGAGGCGGCGACGGGAGGCATGTGTGTAATTACTGTTGGCCATCTTTCAAGCCACCCTCCTCACGAGAGAGATGTGTGACAATATATGACAAGAAAGCAAACACGCTTCCCCAGCAGAATAATAGGAGCCATCAGCAGTGCAGCAGACACACCTGTCTGGCGCTGAAAACAATGCCACGCTGCCTATTTATTAGGTGCCAGAAAAGTTTATGTTTGTACTGTGACAGTGACAGCAACTTGATCCCTTTCATTATTCGGGGATCTCAAGCTTAGAGAGAAGGGAGGAGTGGGGGGGGGGGGGGGGGGGGGGGTGGAGTCTGACTCTCAATTTTTTTGTACCAGCTCACAGTGAGTTTTCTTTCTTCCTGATAGCTGTCTGCCATGGTGTCAGAAGACAAAGAACAAAGACTGTCATTCTGGAGGTATTCTTCCAGTCCTCCCCAGGAGTCGCCTCTCGGCCGGCCAGCCCACGTCTCAGCACCAACAGGACGCCGCAATAATTCATATCGCACTGATAAATCAGATTAACCGGGGGCACAGATGTGTCTGAGTTTGATAAGTCAAGGTAAAGTTTGATTGACAGGCACGCTGTTCTCTAAACGATGTTATGAATTTATTGTGACACCCGTGGCAGCTCGAGAAGAAACGATACCATCCTCGCTTAAATGAGAGGCCGTTTTATACAATAGAGAAAAATTACAACTGTCAGACAAATCAAGCACTAATTGCAGCCATGCATGTGTCTATTTTGAGAAAGGATCCATTTACATATCCAAACTAACTCAATCTTACTTTCACCTGTCAAACAATAAACCAGGCAAACAGTTCCCGTCGCCGTCGAACTCAAATGAAACATAATGGCATCTATCATCTAGCTCGGAGCGCAGCGGCAGTTGTTAGCTCGCGCGAGAGAGAGAGAGAGAGAGAGAGCACGCCGCGGACGAACACAACAGGAAGGAAAACAGGATGCGGTTCGCCGGGATTGGGGCGAGGGAGAGGAGAACTGGGTCAGGTGGTGCGCGGCGCTGTCTCGGGGCCTCCCTCCCGCTCCGCCCGTCACTCCGCCCGGATGACGGAACAGCGCAGAACTGTCATTTTAACAGTTAATAATTAGGCTTCGTCCCGCCACCATACAGGGTGCCAGCCATGACAAAGCCAATGGGGCGGCAGCTCCGCCGTTATAAATAGTCTGAAGGGATGATTAATGAGGGTGGCCACTGAGCTAAAGCAGCAATCTGAGTCCAGACAATGGCCGCCCGCACAGCTGCCTCCAGAAACAAGACGAGCTCTGTCCGGGGATATAATTGAGGAAAGTGGCAAAACATCACAGGTAAATAAATAAATAAACGCCGGGCGACAGCTTATGAAGACTTTATTTAACCCCTCGCCACTCCTGCAGCTCCTCATTAGCATTTTGACACGCTCGGCTGGGGCGAGGGTCAGGCTGGCGCTAACGCTCGAGCGAAGACGAATTCAGCGCTGTTGCTACGAGAGGTGTGGGGAACTCGGGGAAGACCCCCGCATCAGCGAAGCCTGAAGGGTTTGTGCTCCCAGAGATGTTCTGAGAGTGATTCTGCAGCTAAACAAAGAGAGTCGCAGCAGGAAATGGTCCTACATAGTTCTCCACGAGCACCACTCACGTCGTAGCGAGAGCCTACAGCCTACGTGTGCTTCTTCCCCTAATAAAGCAAACCAGCAATGTTTACAATCTTAGGAAACTGTAGGAAAACGATATTTGTCGTAGGCTCGGTGAGGTTAAACGTGGCTTCGTGTTTTAATCCATCTTCTCCAGGCTGGGCCACGGGCTGCAGGTCCTCTGTAGCTGGTGCCTCAAACGCTCCAGACGTCTAGCACACATCATGGCGGCTGCTCCCCCAGCCTGAGGCCTGCAGACAGGGGCCATCTCCTGCTAATGATAGAGAACGCTTTGATGGCCCCTGCCACCTCTGTGCATTAAGCACACACATCTCACTTCAGATGACCACTTTTGCTGTTGATGTCATCTTTAATGTTACCTTTTCTCCATTTGAACCGTGCATGCATTCAAAACATGTCACAAATCAATCAAAGTGCCACCCAACAACAAAACATCAATTTTTCGGGAAACTTTTCGTGGTTTCACAAACAACACACAACGTGGCCAAGCAGCTAACAATTATCTGGAATATTTTCATGTGTTCTCTCTCTCTCTCTCTCTCTCTCTCTCTCTCTCTCTCTCTCTCTCTCTCTCTCTCTCTCTCTCTCTCTCCCTCTCTCTCTCCCTCTCCCTCTCCCTCTCCCAGACACAAACACTCTGTTTCCGTTTCATCTGCCTTTTACTTATCCTCCACTTTCCCCCTGCTCTCTCTGTCTCTCTCACCCTCTTTCAGCCATCAGCCATACTCCTTTTAATGCCCCTGACAGGGGGTTATTTGCACCCATATATGTTTTCTCTCCAATTATACCATGGCAGCAGTGTGCTGCCAAACATTGCAGCACTGTACTGATGGTCACCTCTTTGAGGAGTCTTTCCTGCCTCCCTGCACTATATTTTTCCTGTTTTTAGATTCTCCCAGAGAGGACTGTGTCATTTGGCTGTCCTTGGTCCAAAGTGTTATTTAACACCTGACAACAACAGCTGCTGTCGTCACCACAACATCACTTCTGGAATTATTTCCAGCGGGGGCGATTCTTTAAACCCCTCCTCTGGACACGGGAACAAGCCTTTATGTAAAGTCCAGCAGGTCCAGGCAAATACGCTCCACTCCGTACGCACATCCACGCCGTTTTGTAACTGATTCGCATTTTCACGTACGGTTCAACGAGTGAAATACATTCGTAAGAAGTGATGAAAAAGGATGGGATCCAAACTCTCCTTTCTCCACCTTTCTCCACCTTTCTCCACCTTTCCTTTAGACATCATCCCGAGAAGGAAGAGAAAACTACATACAGGCCGTCACCTGTTAGCATGCTAGCACTCCTAATGTGTCAAAATGCAAAAAACTCCCTTGACTGCTTGGTAATAAGGTAGCTTTCTTTGATAAATTACATCCTCTTTGATGAATTACAAAAGTCCTCAAAGGTCAGTAAAAATTAAAGGTCTCCTCAAGGTGCTACCTGAAATCAGTAATGGGACACAATTACGTCAACCTAACAATTTAACATCACAACTCGACTAAATGACACACAGAAAACTTTCTGCAGCATATGGGAATAAGTAATGCTGCCTGTCACCATGATTTTTAGACAACTGGCCCACGCGGCTCCTTTCAGGCATGGTCATGGCTCAAACTGTACAAGACAAACTGTACAAAACTGGTTCAGCCAGTCACGTGATTCGTCATCGCTGCCGTCCCCAGAACTCCACTGCATACCACAGTGATACTGTATCAGGTTCAGACATTACTGCAGAACACCTGGAAAATGGAACCTGAGACAGCATTGCCTAAACTAGGTACGGACACGGGTCGAAGTTCACCCAGCGAACTGAGCCAATTTAAAATAAAAACAGCCACTTGAGTCACAACATCGACAGGGTATCGTTAGCATAACATCTAGTTAGATGAAACAGTTCAGCAGTAAGAGGAATGCGTCTTGGAAGTAAAAGGCAACTTGTTTGATGAAACTTTCTTAACTAGGTCACTCAATATAAACCGCTCTTAGGAAAAGATCTAGAAAACAACAGGTTAAATTTTTTGTAAAGTTGTCAAAATTGACATACAAACTTTATATTGTCACTACACCAAAATACATTTTCTTTATTTATCTGGCAATTTATTAATACAAACAAAGTTCTGATGCTAAAAAAAACAGTAGCATCCTTAGATCAAATTGCTAAATACATATGCTAGGAGGGAAGAGAGATCTGCTTTGGTTGAACTATTCAACAGGAGACACAATGACTGCAGCTCCCTACTGCATAATTAGCCTAATTTAGTTGATTCTACACTGTAGCTCAGAGCCAACATTTTGATCAAAGGAAAAAGCAAACTGATGTCGGGGGACTAGTGTCTCCCGTATGCAAGATACAAAACCGCTGAATCAATAGAGTGAGACAGACAGCATTGGTAAGTATAGCTGTAAGCAAACCACAGCACTATATGCAAAGACTTCAACCAAACCCACTGATACGGCGATGAAAAATGCATGATTTTTTTTTGGAAAGTTCTTTTATGTATGACTAAAGATCAATAGCAGGAAAGGGTTATGAAGCACTGCTTTGTTAGCTGCACTGTGATACCCAAAATGCATCTGTCCCAAAAACCGAAACAACATAAAAGACCAACAAAACACTGGAGCCAAAGTGTTGGACCAACTATAAAAATAACCAGTTCAGGTAAATTTTTTCTCCATGTAGTCAAGAAGTCGTTTATAAATGTACATACATTTACAAATGTATATTTACTTTATCAGTAATTAGCACTGGACACACTTTAGTGATTTCCATTTCCAATTACTGTAGTTACTTTGGTAGTTTATTTAAAAGTAGAGGATTTTTCTAATTCATTTAAGTCCAATTTTTCCCAATTAAGACATTACATCTGCACAATGTCATCTATGTTTTCATGACTTGTATCAGAATATGTCACATTTTACTGTGCATCTGTGGTCTTGTTAGCTGTGTCTGTGTACGTGTGTCTATATCTGGATCCCTTGTCTTCTGGAGGCACGTGTAGCCGGACTCACACGCCCTCGTCTCCAGCGTGTCAACAGAGAGACAGGCACAATGTGGATGACTGATCTGGCATAAGTGATGGATGCTCTGATCAGAACGGAAAGAAAAACCTGGTGGATAATTCATCACAACAGACATTAGTCTTAGTTAGGCACTGGTGTTTAATCTTAACCTTCAACACCCGCTCTTATATCTCCCACGCCTGATAATCAAGCAGATACCCAAATCTGCTACACTAATAAGACAACATAAAAACAAGGGCAGCGTGAGATTCCATGAATAATTATCTTACACCTTTCATTTACTACGCCGTCCTTGTTAAAACTCCTAGATCCTCACTACTGAATTAGGGCTCAGTAGTAAACATGAGCCAACATCAACCCTAACCCAACCAGTCCTGTCCCAGGCTGCAAGTATCGATGGGCTGATTCCACATAACAACTCCATCTGGTATTCCAGCCCTTAGCTGATTGTATGGGCCCCGTGCGTCATGGACACCGACGCCCCAGCCGGAGGGACCATGAGAGGGAGGAAGCCACGCTCAGTCTTGATGAGCAAGGCAGCAGATAGCGATCGGCTCCTGCCTCTCTGTGCTGGATTCTACTGGAAGCCTAAACAAGACCTGTGTTTTCATTTCCATATGCCGCACTCCTCCTTTTTCTTCTGACAGAGATAAGATGTATAAATTATGAGCAGCTGACAAAGTCGACTCTATCGCCCGAGGCTGCTCATCAATCATGTCCTGTGTGTCAGCAGGTAAGTGATGTGGGCCCCCGAGGCACAGCTCACTCTTAGACAGGGGGAGACAGGGAGGGAGGGAGAGAGAGAGAGAGAGAGAGAGAGAGAGAGAGAGGGAGAGAGAGAGGGAGACAGGTAGAGAGAGAGAGAGAGAGAGGGAGAGAGAGGGAGGGAGAGAGAAAGAGTGGGAGAGAGAGGGAGGTAGAGAGGGAGAGAGAGAGAGAGAGAGAGAGGTAGAGAGAGAGAGAGGGAGGGAGAGAGAGAGGGAGAGAGAGAAAGAGTGGGAGAGAGAGGGAGGGAGAGAGAGAGGTAGAGAGAGAGAGAGAGGAAGTGGGTGAGAGAGGGAGAGAGAGAGAAAGAGTGGGAGAGAGAGGGAGAGAGAGAGTGGGAGAGAGAGAGAGAGAGAGAGAGAGAGAGAGAGAGAGAGAGAGAGAGAGAGAGAGAGAGAAAGAGGGAGCTAGAGAAAGAGAGAGAGTGGGAGAGGGAGAGAGAAAGAGTGGGAGAGAGAAAGAGTGGGAGAGAGAGGGAGAGAGGGAGATAGAGAAAGAGAGAGTGGAAGAGGGAGAGTGGGACAGGGAGAGAGAGAGAGAGAGAGAGAGAGAGAGAGAGAGAGAGAGTGGAAGGGGGAGAGTGGGAGAGGGAGAGAGAGAGTGGGAGAGAGAGAGAGAGAGAGAGAGAGAGAGAGAGAGAGAGAGGGAGAGAGAGCGGGAGTGGGAGAGAGAGTGGGAGAGGGAGAGAGAGAAAGAGGGAGAGACAGAGGGAGAGAGAGAGTGGAAGGGGGAGAGTGGGAGAGGGAGAGAGAGAGTGGGAGAGAGAGAGAGAGAGAGAGAGAGAGAGAGAGAGAGAGAGAGAGAGAGAGAGCAGGAGTGGGAGAGAGAGTGGGAGAGAGAGAGAGAAGGGGGGTGGCAGGAAGGGGCAAGATTGCCTTCAACAGCTGATCCGTATTTAACAGCCTCTTTAAAAGAACAACAACACGAGGGAGGCCCCTGTGGCCTTGAGGAAAGTGTGCACTCTGGTTTGGGACTGCACCGTAGGGGCGTGGCTTCCGCTGACACGCTCAGACGGATTTCTACAATGGCAGCTGAAACTAGGAGCCTGAACCCCTCAAAGGCCAGTGGTAGCCCACCCACCTGCAGCGGAGGATGGAGCAGACACACTCCGCTCCCTCCACTTCCTCCCACACACAATCTGTCTTTTTGTTTTTTTTTTAATCTCTCATGTCTGTCGGAGTGGAAATTGAAAAGCCTTCTGTTGTGACGGCTGGCCCTTTGGTCAGGGACATCCAGGATGAAACGGCGTGGTATCTCTGGGCCTGTTGAAAGCCGGAGTCTGCTAATGAGCATGTAAACATCACCGCCGAAGAAGACGCACTGCAAACGCTCACACCTTCGTCGCGCCCTGACCACTCGTCTTCAGGAACGGTGCGGGATATTCCAGCCCGCCTCACAGTGTGGGGCCGCTCAACAAAAGCCTGCCGTCTAGCGCTCTGAAGAACACTGAGCTTGTTTGACAAAATGGCACGCATGTAGAGCAGTAGAAAGGGCAGGATGGAATTTCACGCTGAACGCTGAGAGCTGAGATAAAGGTAATGAGACAGCTCTCTGGGGGAAAGACGGGTAAAACACAGATGTTTACCAAGCCCGGCTCTGGAGAATGAGCTGACCTATTTCATCCCCCTATCACTCCTTCTCTCCCACTCATCCTCTCTCTCTCTCTCTCTCTCTTTCAGAGGGGACACTGTGTAGCTGTTACTGTTCTGTCTTTGTTGAGGTTCAAGAGAGGTCACGGTCCCAGTCCGTGACGACTCACACTACAGAAAGGTTCTGAAGTGGCAGTCTGCTCGGTACCGGCCTGCAGACGCGGGTCTTCCGACCCCCTGGCCGAGCCGGTGCCTCCGACATGTCTGCCCCAGCCTTGTCCTGGAGAGGTGGCGAGGGGCTGCGTCCCAACAGCGGTTCCGTGGACGGCGTGTCCATTAAGCGGCGCCTATCGTCTGGTAAAGGTGATCAGAGCCATGAGAGAGCAACCAAGAGCAATGAGGCAACGTCTACGTGAATGAGAAACAACCTCAGGTCATGAGCTCACCGCCATCAGGGCAGGTGTTTCCACCCGCCACCCCCACCCCGTGTTCTGGTCACCTGCGGACGACCAGCCCCAAAAACGTACAAAAAACTCTCTGCATTTGGACAATGTGCAAACCATTAGTGGATTATCAAATGAGAAAAATACCAGCCAGTGGTGGCTCTCCTGCCTCTAGGGTAAACGAAAAGGCAAATATCACGTGCGCGTAGTCTCAGAGAGGGTTGGAGCCTGCAGCTTCAGGTCTTCTACTGAGCTAAAGATTTATTTATTTAAAGATAAACAGGACTCTAACAGAGACAGCATTAGAAGGTGAGTGAAGAGTCAGGGTCGTATAATAGCTGGGGGAGGGAGCGTTTGACGCCTTTAAAAAAGGTGACAAGATGTGTAAGAGGAATTGGATAAACATCTGTCAGACTGAAGTGCAGGGGCATTTCAAGGCATCGTCTAATGTCATAGGTGTTTCTCGCTAAAACATTTATTTTAGTGATTAACTGGCAGAAGGCCTGTTGCTTTATGTGTAGTCATTATAAACTGAAATGATCACTCTAGTAAAGCTTTCATTATTTTCACTACAAAGGTTTGGCCAATTTTTAAGTCCTATCAAAATAAGATGACAACAAATCAATAGAGTAGAATGCAATTATCAGGGACCTCAGGCTAAAACAAGTCAGAATTAGATCACAGATGTTTATGCCACGAGTGAGTCTGTTTGAAAGACAAAAGCGATGGATTGCTCGCCCCAAACGTGGCCCGGTCGAAGCGGTCCACCTCGGGGGGAACCGGTCCACCTCGGGGGGAACCTCTCCTCATCGTCTCTCGCCAAGCAGTATTACAAACCTTAAATCGACGACAACATACTCGGATTAAGAGGACCTGTCTGCACTCTACAGCCCAGTATCGAAGGCAGCGTAGTTCGGTGTGAAGAGCACAACTATTAAAGTATCTCACCACGGACCCGTTCACATGTTCTTGGAACAGAGGCGAGCAGACTGCCAAACCCACGGAGGCACAGGAGAGCGCCCACAATGCCTTGCTGTAATGTGAGTGAGCTCAAAGATGCTCGCTGCGTGGGAATCCTGAGAGGTGATTAACAGCGGGCCTGCCGGGTAGGCACGGACAGGGGAGCACGCGTTTTGATGATTCGACATCATTGTGAGTAACGGGTGAGCTACGAGATGAGCAGCATGCATTATAATGCTCAATTGTGAGACGAAAGGGCCATTAAAATGAATAGTCATGTCTTTAGAGCCCAGATATTATGTTATAGTGACACGTATGATTGCAGCTCCCAGCGGGCTGTAAAAAAGCACATTAATCTCAAGTTAGAATATGAAACCACCAGTATATCTGGCCATGCAAGAAAGATGAGCAGATGCCTTTAGGTAGAGATACTGATGGCAGTGCTGGCACTTGGCAGTCTGCATTTCCACATACAACACTCCTCCGTGTAGTGCAGGTTATATGACTGATAATTAAGGAAACAGATTAGCGCGGATGAACATGAGAAAATAAACAAACACACTGTTTACGTAAAGGGTTCTCAGTTAATGACTGCAGTGCTTTGCCTGTGCGGCTATATAAATTGCAGGAAAGTGGGGACACTAATAAAACAGAGATATTACTTAGTCAGTCAATGCATTTATCTTATGTGGATTTAACTACAAACCAAATGTAAACAATTATCCACAGGGTATGAGGTACACTTTTGAGTTTATCCTTTGAGTTACTGCAGAATCAACTGGCTAGAAGACACAATATTGATCCTCCCTCTGACGTGCTGCTCGAGAGAAGACAGATGAAAACAGGCAGCCGCCATTTTGACTTGCGTTCCCCGCAGGGCCGCAGAGAGCCCTCGCTCTCAACACCAAAGAGAAGGAGGCCTGTCATGTCTGGCATGATGAGCACAAAGAGCACCCGTGGCCCGCAGAGCCCGGGGACTCGCGGGGGCCCAGCAGCGGCCGGGAAACAAACAGCCCTCTCAATCTCTGACAAATACACACTGCACTTCAGCCCTACGTGCAAGACAGGTGTCAGTCAGCTGGGACCTTCGCGCCTCTCCGCCTGACCGATAAAATAACGGCCCCTGACTGATGAAAGCCGTAGAGGGCCGTTTCCGTGAACAGAGCCGGCGCCCGGCCCGTAGCTCCACGCCTTTGTAAGACGCGGCGGATGATGGAACGGCCTCTAGCACGGCTATCTCTCAAGCTCATCACCGCTGCTTTAACTAAGGGGCCCAGAATCAGAGAGAGAAATCTAGGAAGAGGCCACATTATCCTTCAGTGCCCGTAGACAGAGGGGGCCGGGAGAGGCGTCTGGAATGCAGATGACAAAAGCTCTCAGTTGTCTGGAAATCCGATGAGTTATGACAGGATACAGTGAATCTGTCGGAGTCGGGGGCGGATTGCTTTACGGGGACAACGGGGCCGGGTCCCCTGTGCTCTGGGCCGAGGTGCCATGAATGCGGGAGACGTAATCGGGCGCGCCACTTATCACGTTACCTTAAACAAGCACGCTGACTGACGGTGCCAGGTGGCAGGCAAACACGGACACACACACACACACACACACACACACACACACACACACACGCAACGTCTATTGTGCAATTCGTCGCCGCCGATGTCCCCGTGCCAATATCAGGTGATCTGATGAAATATTTTATCCCCCGTCACAGGTCCTGAATGCAGTATTGTAAGTATATACCGTCACTATATACCAGACTGCACTGCAGTGGCAGCTGATCTGAGAGGAGGGCTCTGCTGGAAGAGGAGAGGAGAGGACGGAGGGATCTCTCATCCCGCACTCTGTCATCAGCGTGTCCGTGTGGCCCATGGCTCTGGTGCTGCTGTCTGCCTTCAGCACGAGACCCCTGATCAAACAGGACGCCCTGCGCGGCGGACACGGACAGAGCACATCCTGCACAAGACAAAAGCCGTCCTGTGTTCAGACGGAGGAGACGTGGCCTTCAGAGAAGACCACGGTGGACAGAAGGAGAATGGAGGCTATCAGAAGAAAAAGGTCCGAGCGTCTGGCCTGTCGCGAGTTTACCTCACGACTTCACAGCAGTGCGAATGGTTTAGATGGTTGAATATTAACATGCCTGGAGGAGTAATGCTTTAATCCCAGCTATTACACATGCTGGTATTGTTCATGCGCCAACATTTATATGGCTAAAATTCTGCCTCACAGTCCAGCCCGAATTAAAATGTCGGAGGTTTATGGCATGTTGGACCCATTTCAAGCACTTAAATATGTGACAACCTTATTCAGGGCAGAGAAGCTATGAATCTGTCAGCTTTCTCACCAGTGCCAGCTTACCGAAGGTCACATGCTGGATATTAATAGCCAGTCACTAATGTCAGAGGGCATGGCCATCGTCAGCACCAACGGGCTGTTCAGTTAATTAAAAAACAAGATGAAACCCATTCCATCAGACAACAAGGTAAACCTTCCTCTATGGTTATAGATGTCCAACAGAGGCAATTTATTACCTCTAGAGTATGAGGAAGTCCAAGCAATGACACAAACTATGTGCACATCAGGCTGATCTAAAATTACACCCACCTAACTAGTGTTTGGTGGTGTGTTCTGTAAAGCCCAGAGGAGACGGAGCTGTCGGAGAGAACACATAGTACTGGCTGTTACTGTTGTTGATCAGCAAACACAACACATACACACTCTCTCTCTCTCTCTCTCTCAAGTGAGGAATGAATGCAGTGTGAGTGTCACTTGACCTACGTGGCCTGCGGGTGACCCCAGAGGCACCCAGGGCTCACGGGAGGCCTGTTCTAACAGTCCCGCGCCCCTTTCTCTCTCTCTCTCTCTCTCTCTCTCTCTCTCTCTCTCTCTCTCTCTCTCTCTCTCTCTTTCACCCTCTCTCTCTCTCTCCTTTCATTCACTGAGTGGAGAGAAAGGGCCTCTGTCGCTCTTTCAGCTCTGAGTGCAGAATTAGGCATGGGGGGTGAATAATGAGGGACGTAGCAAACAGGACGGCCCCCAACACACCGACACCTGAGCTAATGTTTAAAGGCACAGATACCAGAGAAATCACACCCAGCTCTATCAGGTTACACTCCACATCCATTCAAGGGCTTTGAATTCGCAACCCCCGGCCGCGTCACATTTCACATGTCTGCATTTTGCTCTGCTATGGGAAATATCACACGCTGTCCTCTCTTGGTGAGTCCCGCGGACCGTGATGTCAGCTTGTTAATGAGACGTCGAGGATCCAGCCTGCGAGGACATGAAGCTTTACTGCAACACTGTGGCCCAGCTCATCTCCTGCAGGCCCGTTAGTTCTCAGGTGGAGAACTTGAGCTGATCCGAAACGCCGCTGCCGCACATCCGGGCCCAGCCGCAGGTCCGGGCCCAGCCTCCCCCAGCGGAGGAGATGACTCTACCTGTTAGGGCAGGCTCCCACCTCCTGCCACCCCCCCCCCACCTGCCCTCTGACATACATCCGCACGGCGTCTGCCCGAGGGGCGGGTGGAGGTGTGAGAATGTCGACAGACACCAAGCCACACTTTAGCCATCCCGGTCAGGCGCTAATCACGTCCCGCGCCATGACGCGACCATCACTCCAGTTTCTCATTAATCATCCCCGTGATCCAGGTGCTCACGCTCACAGCTTCACGGGGACGTCTGTTGTCCACGTGTCCCCGCACCAGTGGCCCAGGCCCCGCGCTCTCTACACACACCACATGTTTGTTTACTGCGGCGTCTCTCAACAGCCAATGGGATGGGCCGCAGGTAAAAGTCAGCACTGTCACACTGGTAACCAGTCTGTTCCAGTCCGTGTCCCATAAATGGTGGAACATTAATTGTCTAACGCGATTGGCTAAAGGGAAGAGGCGCCGGACAGGGACGCTGGAGACGAGGCATCGAAAGTGACGGACTGTTTTGCATTTTTAGGTGCAGCCACACTCCTTTTGACATCCCATAATGCCTTACTATATATGGACAGAACAATGCTGAGATGACAGGTCCAGGATCCTGGTGGGAAATGTTAGGGTACACGCTGCCACTCGCTCAACAAAAAAGCTGTCTAAGCAAATTGCCGTTCATATCTGAAGCATTATAGTTAGCAGTTAGATTAAACGAATTTCTAAATTTGAATCCTGGTCTGTCAGCAGCTGGGGTTTTTCTCTGCAATCTTAACATTGGGGGGTGGTGGGGTTGGGGGGTGGGGGTCAAACAATTTGAAGGTTATTTTCACTTGAATCAAAATAAATAACATTCACAAGGACCTCTCCCTGTCGCATGGTGTCTTAATGATGCAAAGTTAACACACACTAAATAACAGTGTCTCCCGGGGTTGACAGCCTCAGAAATAATTGACCAATATGTTGCAAGCTGAGATACAGTGGGCTGAGAATCCAATCCAGGAGCTGACAGGATGCATTGAGCATGCCACTAAATTCTGCATTATACACAAAGCCATGGCAGGTCAGAGAGCCCAGTCCTGTGGCCCATTATGTGATGCCATCAATGAGGCTAAATTACCTGCCTTTCCACAATATGCTCCAGTTAACTAATTTACTGACAGCTCCCTGTCTCACAAGAAAAGCACGAAACCCACCAGCTGTCTGCTGGATGATGGACTATTCCTCTTTTTAAAATCCATTCTTCTTTTCTAGAGGACGCCTCTTCTAGATGCTCCTTCAGCAGAAATTATGGGGAAGACAAACGCAAAAATAAATAAACAAACAAATAAATAAATAATTTGGATTAAAAATGACCAACTTCAGAGTGTTCGACCACAAACCGCCAGATTTTAAAGCATGAACAAATACATCATAAGTGGTGGTGACACGTACTTGTGGTTAAGTATAAACAACATATACAGTATTGTAATAAAATTGTAATAACGTTATTATAATCCTGATCCATGACGTATTTGTGACATGTAGATTCACGGTTCTCGTCTGCGTCATATAAAGCCAACAAAAACAGATCAAAAACGGATCACCGAAGAGGACAGAGAAACCAAAGCTGCAAACAGAGTCTCGTTCTTCTGCCTGAACCTGAGCCGTCTACAGCAGCCCAGATCACAAACAGGAGCCGTTCCCGTGACGACTCTCAAAGCTAGCCCATATAACCAAACAATGTGTTCCTGCGAAAGAGACACCTACCAAGGAGCGCTGGGCCGCCTACGTAAAGTTCACAGTGTCGTGCAGACGTCTGCCTGCTCCGTCATTCATTCATCTGGGCTCTTTTCTCTTTCCGAGGTTATGTTTGTTCTCTTTCAGAGGTGGGCTATCATCGTCTCAGGAATGACAGTAGGTGGAAACGCTATCTTTCATTACACACAGCATAAATAGTGTAATCTATCAGGGCTGTCAATCAGAATGATTGATTATGGGCTGTCAGCGAGGAGAGTGACATATTAGAAAAGTTTTGTTAACAATGCCTATTGCAAGTGGGGCTGCCACAGAGGCGAGTGATTAATGTGTTGTCAGGCTGTAATCCCACACCGCTGGCTAATGAGGCAAGAATTTATCATCTTTACAGAGTGGCAGATGTCAGAAGGGAAGGAATCCAAGAACTAGAAACAATACACTTTTTCTTTCTGGCTCTGATGTGTCTGACAAGCTTTAAACACCACAAAGAGGTCTTGTGTAAGCACAAACTTGAATAGCACAACTTTCCTCTTGGCGTTCTCCTTGAATTCTGCAAGTCAACAACTACTTCTGTGAGCAAAGTGTTCCCATAAGTTCGGCCTGCTCCTTTAATTAGCCCTGTCGCCACGTTTAAACGCTGCTTCTCTGCCCTTTGTGTTTCGTTTATTTTACAGAGAGGATGTGAAACGCATCGACTTGGTCCTTATCGACGTTCCCTCCTCATCGGCTACGCAAAACGGAGGAATAAAGTCGCGGACATTAAATACATTTTGTTCACTGGCTTTAAAACCAAACACACCTCGTGTGGAAACAGCAGTCCTGGGTGTGCGAAGCGCGAGACTGGAGATGCTTGTTTTTAGTAGCGTCTACAGGAGGAGCGGGGTGTGAACTGGAAGGAGAGGCTTGTTTGGGTATGGCTGGGGTAATAGAGTCCCTGCTGTCCCTCTGACTCCAACACTCCTGGCGGTCTGCGACCGGGCTCCCCCACGGGGTGGGAAAGGCGCAAACACCCCCCCTCCCCAAGAACTGCACTCAATCTCTGTCAGGGGCACTTTCTCATCAGCCCAACACTGCATATGCTTAGTGCTGATCTGGGAGACTACACCCAGAGAGTGTGTGATTATGGAGTTTACTTAGCAGTTCAGTGTGAATGAAATAATGGTTCACTTCTACATATGACCTTGATACTTTTCTAAAATTACATTTCAGACTCATTAATTCAGAAAAGCACAGCTGTTTCTCCGTAGTTAAACTGCAAGTTAACTGTAGAAAAATGTTCACAGAAACATAGCATGTAAAGTCGGTGTTCTCTCGTTAACGCACATACAAAATCTCCATGAGGTCAGAACTATCCATATCCTTGAGCAGATCTGACTGGGAGATAAATCTCCATCATCAGCCACTCACCTTAATGAAACCCAAATTAAGCGTTACAAAAGCAACCCAGGCAACATGGGCCCATTTGCATGTGTATATAAATCATGATGACACAATCAGCGTTATGTGATAGCATCAGATGCGGGATTACTTTAAATACGCCTAATGATCTGGTTCCAAGGTCTCTGGCACGGTCTCGGGTAAGGCAGCTCACGCAGACCAAAGCCTCTCAGAATAAGCCATCTGTGTTTAATTAAGCTGGCAGCATCTTACAATCATCCGAGGAGAACAGAAAAGTTCAACTGTAATTAAACTAGCAGAACTGGCACTGTGGGACACGATCGGCTGTGTCTCTGTAATTGCAAAAAACATCAAGTTAGGATTGTAACTGAAGTGAACCAGCAGGTCCCTCTGCACATGCATGACTAACCCCACCCACTGCCAGGGTTACATATAGGATGAGGGAAAAGGCGGCCGTCTACAGGCGCACGTCTACAGGCGCACGTCTACAGGCGGCCGTCTACAGGCGCCCGTCTACAGGCGGCCGTCTTCTGCATTTGCGTCTTTAACGCTGTGCCTGAGTTGAAGCCATTCAGCCATTTACACTTGGAGAGTGCAAGAGTGGGACGGAGCATGTAGTCCATTAGAAGACATTTCTGGCATCTACGGGTCTTACCCAGACTAGCTAATCTGATCACTTTTGTTCTCATTTGCCTAATGACATGATGTGCTTGGACCTTGGACCTGAGCTCTTTGTCACTGGTATTATGTAATGAATCCACATCTGTTATTTAAATTAGAGAGCACAGAACTGACTTGACATGTTAACACAAGTCTCTCATCTCAAACTGTTGAATATTTGACTGTTGAATGCAAACTGGTATATGAGAAAGCCATTCTCAGCCATTCTCCCCGACTTCCCATAAGGCAATGCAAACAGGAAGCATCGCGGCTGTTCAAACAGAACTCCACATAAAAACATCTGCTTGTTTTCAACCCTGAAATACGTAATGTACCACTTGTGTAGTAAGAGTGACGTGACCCTGAGGTCAGCCGCCCGTATCTTTCTGCTTTGTACTAGCCCGTAAATCAATTCTTGTGCTATTACTAACAATTAACTGTGCTTTAAAGTTTTACGGTCTGTTTATGATGTGCAATGTCATCTGATTTATGTGGACAATGTGAGTCACTGGCTCTAATTGTGAGTGTTTCCTCAGAGGCCGTGCCCTTGTGGTGACCTCCGCAGCTCCGGTTTCCAGAGCAGCCTCCACATACACTGCTGCTGAGCACAGACTCGCCCGTAGCCCCGCCCCTAGCCCCAACAGAGAAGCCCAGGCCACACCCCCCCTCCCCTCTGACATGTGTAGGAGACGGAGCTCTCATCACCCTGGCTTCCCAGCTAAGGAAGAAGCGGCCTAGCGAGCTTCTTCCCAGGGCTGGAGACGTTGTGGAGGGGGTCACGCATGATTATGGTGCGTGTAGCCCTGGAGGCTTGAGCTTTTCTGTTTATGTGTTTTATATCAGTCAGAATTAGAGGCGGGTGGATCCCTCTAAGGTCTTCACACTAAAATTCCCCACATCTTTGAAGCCACTAGAACACCACTGAAAACACTAAGTACGATCCAACTGTGGTTATGCTGACTATTCTCTCTCTCTCTCTCTCTCTCTCTCTCTCTCTCTCTCTCTCTCTCTCTCTCGCTCTCTCACACACACACACACACACACTACTAAGTACAGTTAGAAAAATCATAAAAATAAAATAAATTAAAAAATAAACACCCTACCCGAGTGTTTAAATTAAAAACAGTTTGAGGGGGAGTTGGTGACAGTTCACAGGGCACTTACATCCCACATTCCGCTCGTGCGTAATCTCAAAACCAACGAGAGACATCTGTCACACGCTACTTCCCAAGTTGCATAGCAAATACGTATAGGTAAATCTGTCCAGGGGAAACAGTAATAAACGTCTGTTCCCAAGCAATCTATCCGGTCGAACGGCTCTTTCCATTGAGAATGATATTTTTATAGTTGTCTCTAAGGAAAGATTTATCCTCTAAAATGATTCAGCAAAGCCACTGTAGGCACTGAGCTCTGTAGTTCCCTGTTTATTGTGCTTGAACGCTGGAGGGGGGTCATAATTCTCAGGCAAGGAGATGAATACGGCAACACCCTTCAGACGCCATACAAGAGAGATTACAAAGAAAGAGAGGAAGAGATTTTCCACTTGGAGAGTGAAAAATGCAGTAATTAGACACGATCCACGAGTGGTTTTCAGGTGGTCTGTTATTGGCTCGTTCCCGTTATTTGGCGGTCTCCACGTGAACTACTCTGGTACCAGGCAGATTAATATGAAAAATGCACACAGCAGATCCACTTCATAACTTTCCTGGCTCTGCCAGTGTGGATTAGTGAACACGGGGGCTGTGTGACAAGAAGCGATGGGACCTCAGGCCGGGCTCCGGCAGGGCCGTCTGCTTTTCATTACCCTTGAGGAGGATGTGGGAGAAATCTCGTATACCTACAAGAAAATCAAGACAAACGCTTCATCCAAGCACAATCTAGTTGACATTTCAGGACCATTATACTCTCACATAGCTATCAAACATTATTTTGCTTAGGGAGTTGGAGCAATTATTTCATCCTGTGTAAAACGTGTTTAAGATGCTATTGGTGAAATATTGGTGGAGATTAATCCTGAGCAGCTGCTGACCACGGAAAAAAGTGTTTGCATGGAGTGTTTGCTTTCAAAGTCTTGCCAGAGTGTTTTGAAAGGCATGGCTAGTCAAAGTGCAGCCTTTAACAGTGGTGTTGAGGTCTACGAAATCCGAAGCAACAACACACAAGCACAGTTGTTTCTCCGCAGCTCAGGGACTTAATGTGGTTTCACGCCACTGCGTTCCATGACCTTGGAGTCCTGTAAGAGAATTATCACATTATGGCATTCCTGCACGCCCAACTTTCCAAAAATACAGCTCAAGTATTTCCATTTCCTTCTCCTGATTGTGGCTTCTTTGAGGAGGGGGCGCTAAAGACCTCCCTGGTGTACCGCAGGTACACGCTTAAGGCCTCTTTGTGCTGGACCCGACCAACACTCAAGGAATCCAATACAACACATTCCCAATTACGCTGTCCTCCTGACCACAGCACCTATGGTGACCTTCCTCGTCTCCAACACACATGCAGACACACCCGACAACAACAGAGACACAGCTCGTCTTCTACCACATTAATATATAGTTTTAGGGCCACCAGTGCATAGTAGAACAGGAAATCAATAGAGAAGTGAAAAGGATTTGCAGCAGGCTATAATAAATGTCTCCTTCAGCCAGATTGTGCAGATGCTAAATATTTTAATACATTGCAATGTCACTTCAAAATAGGAGCATATATATATATATATATATATATATATATATATATATATATATAGGTCCTTCATCAGTTGTGTATATATACGTATATATATATATATATATATATATATATATATATATATATATATATATATATATATATATATATTCACCACTCGTATACATACACACACACACACACACACACACACACACACACACACACACACACACACACACACACACACACACACACACACAAAAGGCTGTTTTTGTTCAGCTGGTTTGACTTCTGGACTTTCAGCTCTCATGATACAATTTGAATTTGAGAGTCTTGGAAAAGGTCAGAGTGTCCTAAAGTTATGGTATTCATATTATATTAGTGTGTGCTAGAGTTTGATGGAAAACATGTGGTGGACCAGAGTGTAATGCCATAATGTCATGATTGAAAAGCAGCTTAAATCGTGGTCACACTCAATTCTAATGTGACTCAAAGCTCTCAAAAGTTCACTGGGGCCTCTAAACATTATGATTAACCATTTCAATGACATTTCAATGGGATCTCCACAAAGAAGACCCACAAAGTAATCATCTCAGTATTTTTTTACACTGCTACTTTAACAAACATTAGATGAAGATTAAACATACTTGTATTTCATCACAGAAAGTGCATTGTATTCAAATTAAAATGCAATGTGACGAAGTCAATGGTCTGGCCCCTGCATTTCATATTTTGCACACAACTGCATTTTTGCTAAGCCAAAAAATACACCATAAAACACAGCATCACTTTCACTTTAAAAACATGTTCGGTATAAAGTTGCAGACTTATGTTTACTTTCCTGAGTTCATTTCTACGAGCCCTACAGTCAAAATCACACTCTCTTACCCAGAGAGGAAGAGTGTCATTTGCCCGATCCTGCGCACCCCAGGCACGCCACCACAGCCCAACGGGGACGTTTGTGAGAATGAGCGCGCTAATTACGGGTTGCTGTAACATTGTTAAAGCCAGCATGTCTTTAAATGTAAGACACCCCACTGGATGGGACATAAGAGCAAAACACAAATAACTAATTATGCCATCATCTCGTGCCGGCCGCGTGCAGCGATAGCTTGTCTCCGCTGCTTGTTAATTGGTGACCTGCACTATTGGTCAGCAGACAATCGGCGCGATGATGAAGCCAATTAGAGCGGGAGAGTACACATGCCCCACGGAGCTTGTTGTGGCTGCCACATCACGTCTCGTCTTACTCAAAACAAACGGCGAGGAAGAGCAGGCGTGACAGCTGTGGTGGGCCCAGGCAGGGGACGGGGCAGCACAGCGGCCAAATCCTCCCTCACAAAGGCCGCCATTGTGCCGTGGAGGCCGCCTTCGGGGCAATAAAGCGAGGGCTAATCTGTTTAAGTGCTGGGACACGACGGAAAGACTGGCAGTCTCTCTGTATCTGTCCCCCTTAGGTGTGTTACAAAAGCAGCTTCAAACAAGAGCGGGGAGTGCTCTAAGCAGATTTACTGTTTTGCTGCATTTCAAGGGTATTACTTTATTTATTTGACTATCAGGGCCCTGCAACGCTTCATAAGAACACCTGAGTTTAGGATGCTCCCGGTGTCTCCGGGGAAACCGCTTCGTTCGAGCGCAGCGGATGTACAGCTTACATTCCCTCGAACTCCAAACGTCTGGGTTGAGGTTCACGCCACTTCTCTGCACTTCCCTTTAATCTTGGATGAATCTGGTGGTTTCGGCAGCTCGAGAACAGATGCTAAGTCACCTTACTGTGGCCGGGCGTCTGCGCTGATGAGGGCCGTGTTCTCTGTGCGCTCTGGATCGGCCGCGTCGACGTGCACCAGTGGGCGCCCGTCACAGGGCGGCTTTGTTCTTGCCGTGCTACAACCATATTTACCTCTCGAATCCCGCACGCAGGTCTGAAGATGGTGCAACGATGAAGCTTCACTCAACCGCAACATAAATATTTTATGACTGTACAATTACATGAAATCAAATCTTAGTGAAGCTGCTCATTTATATTCCCTGCAGGAGGAGGGAGGCGGGTAGAGGAGAAGTAAACGAAAAAACCCCGCCCCGCCCCGCCAAAAAGCAGGGCAGAAATGTTTGGAGAGGAGAAACGAGCATGCCATCCCCAACCAAGAGGTAAGGCTGGAATAATTGCGTGTGCAGAGGGGTAATTAAGCGGTCGGGAGCAGCGTGTACGTGAGCTGTCATTCCGATCGCCAGCACCGTCACACAGCACAACACAAGGCAGAGTGGACAGGCGCCGTCCCCCTTTGATCCGGCCTCATGCATACGGATCGAGGTCATTCTGTGGTCCTTAAAGAGGCCCGACACACAAGCCAAGCAGGACGGGAAGGGCGCGTCTTCAAAGAGCCGTGCGCGAGCGGCTGTGTAAACGAGTTTGACAATTAAGCCCTCACAAACAACGAAGCAGGGCATCGCTAATTCTTACACTCCCCCAGATACACAGAGAGGGGTCACGCAAACGAAGATGCAAGCAAAGATGACTTAGTAGGTCACCTAAGCAGTGATTAGCTCAGGCTATATAAAACAGATGTACTTAATCTTCTGAATTACACAGAGAGGCAAACCCACAGTGATCTTCCTGCTATTTATCTTCACTCTCAGACTGTAAATAATTTCTGCTGGGGTTCACAGGAATGCGCTGTGTGGTGTGTTATTGCGATGTGGGAGGAGGGAGAGGAGGCAGACCTGCACGTCTTTGGGCTTCACCACCTTCATGAAGGCTCCTCGGGCACTGGCCTCTGCACGCTCGTCCACGCTCACTCCACGGCTGTCCAGAAACTTCAGCGTCCGCAGCTTGTGCAGCACAAAATACCTGCACACGGGGCCACAGCACACAGGTCGTGAGGGAGGGGCCCCCCCAGCTGACAGGCGTCACACGCGACACATGCTAATGCTAAGTGGAGAATGCTAAACTAGCTACATTAGCTAAACTAGCTACACTTTAAAAAAAAAAAAACAAAACAACCACCAAAAGCAATGTGAGCTTCATATTTCAGACACTGATTACAAATTTGTCATGGTTGTAAATGGAATGATGAAGCCTTGTTTACTTGGTGTTAATATGGGTGATGTGTGATAATCACTTTCAACATTAATAAAAAAAAATATGGACAACATATAAATAGATTGGAAAATAAAACAGAGAGACCTCATCTGCCAGGCTGTCATTTCTGTAACATTACTGATGTCTTTTTAAGCTTTTACACACTCTCTATCTTTCATTCGGAGGGAGAAAATGACATGAGATAATAGCACGAATACGGAGATGACAACAGATTCTTTCGCGGGGCTGACTGGAATGGAGGAAGCAGCCTGTCAAGATTATGCTTCAGAGAGAGAGAGAGAGAGAGAGAGAGAGAGAGAGGAGAGAGAGAGGAGAGAGAGAGAGAGAGAGAGAGAGAGAGAGAGAGAGAGAAGAGAGAGAGAGAGAGAGAGAGAGAGAAGAGAGAGAGAGAGAGAGAGAGTAAGTGGAGGGTGTGAACAGATGTGTACATGGGCAGTGTCAGATCTCCAACTGAGTTCTCATGCACAAGCCAGTGACAAATTGATGCTGATGACAATGATGGAGGAAGATGATGGAGGAAGATAACTGATCCCTGCAACATGTCTTAAGACGAGCGTGGATCTAAAAACCTACCCAGCTACAAATATCGCCAGGGTATAACATATGCACCATATACCTAGACGTATTTGGTATTCGTATTAGCTGTCAGAGTTCAACCACTGCTACAGGTATTGTTATGTATATAACATGACTTATATGGCTTTATAATACAAGACAGAAAATAACCTAAAGCAACAATAACCCCCCCCAGCACGCAGACGGCCGGTGCAAACACACGAACTCGCACACACACGTCTGCAGGCGAACGCACCCGAGGCCACACTGCCCTTCACCCCTTCATCTAAAGCACACGCAGATTCACGCACTCGATAAACGTCATCCATGCAAAGAGGCAAACGAATCCTGCGTGGGGGAGGTGGGGGGGGGGGGGGGGGGGGGGGGGGAGGAGGTGTTGAGGAGGAGGAGAGGATATGTCCGCCACTGCAGACGCCTGTCAGCACTGCCATGGCTGCATCTCTCCAGTTTGAGCAACAAAAAATAAATAAATAAACAAAAACTAGCAAAGCACCTCAAGCCCCTGAAGTAAACAATGATGAATGAGCCTTGTGGCTGCTGTAAAATACAGTGCAGTGCGGGACACTAACGCTTGTGCGTTTCATTTGACTAATTGAAAAAGCTGAACTAGCACATAGCATTTCACTGAGTTATGGAAAAGGGCTGTTTTGTTTCATGTGTGTGTGTGTGTGTTGTTTTGTTTTTGTTTTCTTGTCTTTGTGTTTTTTTCCCTTGCAGCACACTCGAAGAGACGTGTAGCCCAAGGCCAGCCCTGCCATGACCGGAGAGACGCCTAACCTTGTCAGACATGGAATCTGCATCATGCTCAGTCTGATGCATTCCTGTGTGACACATTATGAATATTACATCACAAATCCACAGTGGCTGTCAGTCACAGGGAGAGTAGCCTTCCCCTGCGCTGTGTGAGGCGTTGGAGACACCGTGAGGGAGTGGCGCCTCTTACGGTCCTCTGTATGGTAAATGATTCATACTGAACACAGTGTCGAGAAAAATGCACTTAGACTAAGATAGACAAAAGCATGCATCAGCCCCCCCACGTCTCCCCCTCCTTCCATCCCCCCTCGCGGGCTCCACGCTGGAACACATGGTGGGAACATGGCGTGATATCGCACTCCCATAGGCCTGGGCGTGATAATGAACGCATCGCTACGTTTCGTAAGAAAAAGACAGCAAACACTCATTTGTGGTTATCACAATTCACACATGAAATCGATTTTGGCGCTCGGTGTGGTGAAAGCAGGGAAGGGGGGGCAGTGCGGCCTGGGGGGCAGTGAGGCCTAGGGGGCAGTGCGGCCTGGGGGGGCAGTGCGGCCTGGGGGGGGGGGCAGTGAGGCCTGGG
Source organism: Brachyhypopomus gauderio (assembly GCF_052324685.1). Taxonomy (NCBI): domain Eukaryota; kingdom Metazoa; phylum Chordata; class Actinopteri; order Gymnotiformes; family Hypopomidae; genus Brachyhypopomus; species Brachyhypopomus gauderio. Next base: position 3,498,100 of record NC_135225.1, on the reverse strand, counting down.
GGGCAGTGCGGCCTGAGGGGGCAGTGAGGCCTGGGGGGCAGTGAGGCCTGGGGGGGGCAGTGAGGCCTGGGGGGGCAGTGCGGCCTGAGGGGCAGTGCGACCTGGGGGGCAGTGAGGCCTGGGGGGGCAGTGCGGCCTGGGGGGCAGTGAGGCCTGGGAGGGCAGTGCGGCCTGGGGGGGCAGTGCGGCCTGGGGGGGCAGTGCGGCCTGGGGGGGGGCAGTGAGGCCTGGGGGGCAGTGCGGCCTGAGGGGGCAGTGAGGCCTGGGGGGCAGTGAGGCCTGGGGGGGCAGTGAGGCCTGGGGGGCAGTGCGGCCTGAGGGGCAGTGCGACCTGGGGGGCAGTGCGACCTGGGGGGCAGTGAGGCCTGGGGGGGCAGTGAGGCCTGAGGGGCAGTGCGACCTGGGGGGCAGTGCGGCCTGGGGGGGCAGTGAGGCCTGAGGGGCAGTGAGGCCTGAGGGGCAGTGAGGCCTGAGGGGGCAGTGAGGCCTGAGGGGGCAGTGCGGCCTGAGCTTACAGGCTGAGCGGAGCCTGGGGAGCTGGTTTAGGATATTGCACAACAGTCCTTCTGCCAAAGAGGCCTGTGGGGGCAGTGCGACCTGGGGGGCAGTGAGGCCTGGGGGGGCAGTGAGGCCTGAGGGGCAGTGCGACCTGGGGGGCAGTGCGGCCTGGGGGGGCAGTGAGGCCTGAGGGGCAGTGAGGCCTGAGGGGCAGTGAGGCCTGAGGGGCAGTGCGGCCTGAGGGGCAGTGCGGCCTGAGGGGGCAGTGCGGCCTGGGGGGCAGTGCGGCCTGAGCTTACAGGCTGAGCGGAGCCTGGGGAGCTGGTTTAGGATATTGCACAACAGTCCTTCTGCCAAAGAAAAAATGACTGAAAGTTGCCAAACAACACATTGCTCAAGAAAAATCAGTCATTGTACCTTAAGGAAATGTTGGCAAGCAATAAAAAAATGTGTCATTAATCATACATTAATGTTAACTCCCACAACTAAAAGCAATAGAATATATAATTTATATACATCTATATCTACATATATCTATTTTATATCTGAATTTATATTTATATCTGAACGCTGCTATGATTAAAATAATACAGATTCAGGTTGTTAGAACGCCACATTGGTACACTAAGAAACCCGGATTTGTATTTACAGGTTTTTATTTTATGTGTTTTTATTTTAAGTGCCCAAAGAGTGCAGAGAGCACGTGTGTGTGTGTGTGTGTGTGCTGACCTGTATCTCTGGTAGTCGTCTTCGTCTTTCTCCGGACTGACCAGCTGGTTAGGACAGGCCTCGTTTCCCAGAAGGCTGAGGTATTCCAGTGCTGGCGTGACTTCCTGCAAATGCTCCAATAGGCCTTCAATGTCGGTGAGGTGCCAAGGGAGCAAAGGTCAAGGAATTCAGCCTGGCTCATTACATTAGCATTTAGTGCTTGGCCTACGGTGGCCTGCATGGCACACTCATGGCCGTGCGGTGCGGAGCACTGTGCATGCGGCGGAAAGAGCAGCTACATTTAAGAGCGGGAATTTGGCACGTGTGGTATGTTTTTGCTGTTCCTGTCCCGTGTTTCTCTCTCCACTCCGTAGGTGGCTTGGTACAGAACATTAAAAACACTGACTAAATGATGGATGCCTTGTGGTAGAACGGTTAGCAAGTCCACGGGCCACGAAAACTTCCTCTTCCCTCCGTGCCGGGGCACAAACAGCCTGTTCAGAGCACATTCATCACCAACACATTCACTTCACTGGGGGGAGAAAAAGGCGCCCAAATGTGTCAAAATACAACTGCACTAATGCAGCGCTTGAACTTCAATGGCAGCGGGACTCTACAGGGTGTAAATAATTGGGCCATTAGCATGTGCGGCCCACTTCAGAGGGGATCTTGCGATCTGCCGCCATTCAGCTGTAGCCCGGGCTGGAGTGGGGTGAGAGGGGCAGCGCGGGGCAGCGCGGGGCAGCGAGGGGCAGCGCGGGACGGTGGGGTCATTACCCCGGGCCTGCAAACCGGCCCCACCAGAACAGCGGGAAGGGAACCTAGCAATTATTTCTGACTGATCAAATTGCCTGTGTGTCGTAACACTTGCCGTATGCCTGTGCATAGTTTATCGTCCGCAAACATTTTAACCAACTCCTGTCAGCTTATTTCGTGCATTCAAGTATTTTAAAATAATCAGGAGCGCTGCAAAAAAAAGTATTATAATTATTACTGCGACAATTTATTTAAAATTAGTTTATATTGTAATGAAGTCTGATAAGCAGGATTAAGAACACACTTGTTTATAGTTAATGTTGTGTTATTAAAATTCTATTATTCTAATTACTCCAAACGAGCACACTTTACTGTCTTCACAGGAAGACCATCTCACAACCTCGTCCCTCCTGTCGGACAGCTGCATTACAGCGATTATTACTCACTCTTCCACTAGAGGTCACCGTGGCACAGAGTCAGTTTCAGTAAAATTGGACTCCACACCCAAGACTCTCTCTCTCTCTCTCTCTCAGCCAGAGAGGAGCAGCCAGAGAGGAGCTCAGTTTAATACAATAACGCCATTTAAAGAGCATTTAAAGAGCTGAAGTGTGTAAAGACAAGATCCTAAGCGCAGTGTGGAGCTCGCGGGGAGAGTTTCTGCTCACCACTCCTCTCTGTCCGCTGTAACGCATGTGCTCGGACACAAAGGCAGCATGAGCTGAAAGGATATTTGGTTCTTATTGAGTGTTAGGGTATGGAGCTGTGGTAACCTGGGCAACCAGAGGTCATTTCCGAGAAGATTGTTGTCCACAATCAGCTCTTCCAGTTGGCTGAACGCTTTCAGGCCTGTCAGTGACCTGCAATGATAAGGAGAGAGAGGAAAAATGATATGGCCCTAAATCTGGGCGGCCATTATGTGCGGAAATAAATATTTCAGCCGGCTTCTTTCACGGGCCGGAATAGTTTGAGCTTGGGCCTGTCAGGAGAGTGAATGACAAGAATTAGTGGAGCTCAGATCCCCTGGCATGGCCTCTTCCACACGCTGGCAGTTTGAGGGATGAGGTCACTCGCCAGTAGCCAGGATTCAAAACAAAGGGGCTTCAGAAATGCAGTGTGCGGGATGGATTTGTCAATGTCTTGTGCCTTCAGGCACCCAGCTTTGCCTGACTCTAACCCTCCATTCCCAAGATGAATAACTCTGTCACAGTTCACCTTCACTCCCCCGACACAAATTTAACTTGTCATCCATCATTTTCCCAGCACAGCTATAATGCCCCACCACAAACGAAATGAGCACAACTTCTCCAACTCTCCCATGATGAGATGATGAGCCCTTTTAGAATGCAAAAGAAGAGTTTTTAGAGGGAGAAAAAATGGATATTGTTCACTCTTTTATTCAGCGGCACGACACCTAATCCCCTACTACCATAAACACACAACACACACGCACGCACACACAGAGTCCCCAAGGACTGTCCTTCTGAGTGCTCCCCTCTCCTGACCCTGGTCTGGCATAAACATGATAAAGGGTGGTGCTGTGGGTGGTGTCAGGGCCTTCTAAAGTTCACCATGCGGAAGGTGCACAAAGCTGGGGTGTGTGTTTCTAATCCCTCAGATGGCACAGGCTGACAAACTACAATGTTAATGTGTCAACCTTCAGTTAATTGACATTTAGGTCTGTCAGCTCGCCTCGAGAAAAGAACAATTCAATGGCAACTGAGACGCTGGTCTTGGTTTCCTTTCAGGTAAAAGACACACAATACTCATATTGGGTTTCGGTGACAGCGCGGTCTGGGTCTCCTCGAGTGCTGAACAGAAGGACGTCCACACACAAATCATCTGCACTGACGGAAGAGAAGCTGGGCTTATTTAAGTAGATCTTTCTGGATGAGACAGGTGTCACTACTGAACAAACGTAACTCCAACCATCACCAGTGTTCCACCAGTTCCTCTCCTTCTCCTGAGTAATACAACTTCTCCACAGAAGATCACCGAGTGGCTGAGAGGGTGAGGAGAAACAAACACGAGAGAACAGCTATGAAAGAGACACTGAGGGAAATGGTGAGTTATTAAAAAGGTACAAAGACCCCAAAGTAAAAAAACACAAAAATGTATATTATTTTATATTTATATTTAATTATATATTAAATATAATTATATATTATTATATATTTATATTATTTATATTAACACCTTATGTGTGTGTGTGTGTGTGTGTGTGTGTGTGTGTGTGTGTGTGTGTGTGTGTGTGTGTGTGTGTGCATGCATGCGTGTGTGTGTGTGTGTGCATGCATGCGTGTGTTAGTGTGTGTGTGAATGTGTGCATGTGTGTGATTGTGTGCATGCGTGTGTGAGTGTGTGCGTGTGTGTGTGAATATGTGTGTGTGAGTGTGTGTGTGATTGTGTGCATGCGTGTATGTGTGTGAGTGACTGTGTGTGTGTGTGTATGTGTGTTTGTGTGCGAGTGTGTGCGCATGTGTGTGTGTGTGTGTGTGTGATTGTGTGTGAGAGACTGCATGTGTGTGTGCGTGTGACTGTGTATGTGTATGTGTGAGTGACTGCGTGTGTGTGTGAGTGACTACATGTGTGTGCGTGTGTGTGTGTGTGTGTGTGTGGATGTGTGTGAGACTGTGTGTGTGTGTGTGTGTGTGACTGTGTGTGTGTGACTGTGTGTGTGTAACTGTGTGTGTGTGTGTGACTGTGTGTGTGTGTGTGTGTGTGTGTGACTGTGTGTGTGTGACTATGTGTGTGTAACTGTGTGTGTGTGTGTGACTGTGTGTGTGTGACTGTGTGTGTGTGTGTGATTGTGTGTAGTGTAATGTAGTGTAATGGCTCTGACTGCCCAGGTCTGTAAATGAGAGTTGGTCTGCTCGTCCCACCTGTCTTCCTTGGCTAGTTGGCAGTGTGTGTAATGTTATTAGCTGCTTGGTTAAGAGGCTCTCGTGGCACAGGGGGGCTGCTTATTAATTGTTGTTTTCATGTCACCACTGCTGCGTGCACTCTGTGATTTAATCAGTTAAATTCACAGCCAAGGGAGAAACCAAATCACATCACAACAACATGAGGGGGTTGAGGCCTAATAGCCCCAGGCCTCTGAGCTCTGAGCAAATTTCACCTCAACACCGTTTCCACTATCATAATCCATAACATCTACAGAGCGTGCAGCAAGCAAACTTTTAAACTGTACAGTTAATTGCTTAATAAAGTCACCAGTTCCTTTGTTTAGATGAATGCTAATGGACAAAAGTGAGCTCAGAGTCCCCTGGAGACGTGATAAGCACAAACACGCCCATGAACATACACACACGCACACGCGCACGTACCGCTAGGAACCACCCCGATTTGCACCTATCCCCCATGGGGAATCCAAACCTGCTCGCACGTTTTCACCATCGCCTTCATAGGCCCAGTACAACGACAGAGAGGCGCGGAGCAGAAAGCTGTGAATGATCGGAAAGAAAGAGACAGGGTGCGGAAGACAGGCAAGCTGAAAGAGAGCAAAAGAGAGAAAGTTTAATGAGCTACACCAATGAACCCTTGTCTTGTTAAGATAATTATGATCAAGCCCATTGTCATAAGTAATATCTCAACATCCTTGCTTATACAGTGTGGCTCTGTGCCTGAATTAACACCACCACATAAGTGAGATGAGCAGTCACTGTACACTATAATGGATTATTTCTTTCTTTTTATATATATATATATATATATATAAAGAAAATCCTAAAAACGAGTAGAGTACCATTTTTTCTATTTTCTTTGCTAAGAGGGCATGGTGCATTAACACTATAATAATGTGTGCTTGTCAACTGGTCCCTGACATTCAAATGCTTTCAAGTTCCCTTCTATTAAAGCTACGGCCTGTAAAACAAATTACTATGCAGTGTACCCTCAAAAGAAGCCAACAGGCAGGGCAAGAGAGCAGACAATGACACGGAGATGGCCTGACAGAGATGGATGGATCGATAGACAAATACTAATGCAGACATGCTGATTGATAAACTACTACTGACGGGGGCGGGTAAGGGGGGGTTCAACACTCCGTGATTATTGGCTGAAATGTCAGTCACCGCAGCCATTAGTCTGTGGGTATCCCTGGTCACATGTCCACCTAGGCTAAAACAGTGAAAGACGAGAGAGAGAGAGAGAGAGAGAGAATGAGAAGGCTGTCACTGCTGCTCATCTCAAGTGGCTAAGGTATTGTATTATTGTTTTTACACAGGACTACACCTGCTGAACCTTTAACAAGGTGAGGTAGCAAACAATGCTAACCACAACTGTCCACTCCCACACAGGCGACCATAAAGAGGGCCGACCTCAAGCCCAGCGGTCATTCAGACACACTTAAATTCCCTTTGTATTCCGAGTCCACATCTTAACATTGATCCCATTCAATGAAAGACTCCTTTTCATGCCCTCTCTGGCTTTGATATTTCCCTTTGCTTGGGCCATTAATTCCCTTGTTTGTGTTCTAGTTTTAAAGGGCCTCTCTCTCACTGTCTCTTTCCACCAGCAACTCTCCCAGTCCCCCGTGTGTCTTCTCTGACAGTGCTGCTGAGCTGTTCCTTTGATTATCAGTCTTCTTCACATCCACTGCTCCACTGAGCCACCCGTGTGTCTCCAGCCCAATGTGGGAGCCGAGCTCCCCAAACACTCATATCTACACAACACACACTCACTGATCAGTGTGGGGGAGAAAAAAATAAGTGGGAGAAACACCTGGCCACCTCCACACCACGCCAGCTCGGTTCGGTCTAAACGGACGACCCGGGTCGAGACCGCAGACAAAGAACGGAGGAGACTGCACAGACAAAGAGATTCCTGCCTGACGCGGAAGTTACATTACGAGCCCCATCCCAAATGAGGAGGAGAGAGCGGAATATTTTTGGGTTGCTGTCTGCATGGATGTGAGGCCCGGGATAAGCCCTTAGGCCTTGTTTTAAAGTTTGAAGGGTGATGTCACATCAAAGCTGTCTCCAGGGCGGGAGAAGTAATGTTTTTATTCTGAGGAGGCAGCACCAGCGCAGGAGTGACAGCCAAATTGACACACTGTTCACAGGGCAAAAGATAAATGTTTGATGAATTGGCCAATACAGTTGGAGTGATGGGCTTCATATGTGCATAATGGACTGGCTGCCTGGCAGTTCAGATTGCCTGCCAAGATAAGAAACCATAATGAATGAGAGAGGAGAGCAGAGTCGTAAAAAAAAGGAGCGGAGTGCCTTTAATAAACTTAATATAAACGGACAAGAGGAGATGCTGATGGCACAGCTTACAGACCGGCTGCACGTCTGGGGATATAACGGACCGCCACCTGATCACGTCTGGGGATATAACGGACCCCTACCTGATCAGTCCCACGCTGAATATTGTCTGCCTGAAAGAAATAAAAAAATTTAAAAATCTACCATTGCCAGAAAACAAAGGTTGGTTTATTCTTTGAACCTTTTATTAACAGAAGCCAAAACTAAACGTGAAATGCCAGTTTCAAGAAATATGTCAGCACATTTTGGCTTTTCGAAAGCAACTCTTTCACCTTTTTTTTTTTTAACCTTTTGTCAATTCATTCCAGACTATAAACACAAAACCCAGCTGCCCTCACCCCCCTCCCGACAACAAAAAGAGCTTAGATAAGACAAATTACATCTTAATGGCTTCCCACTACCTTCCCACATGCAATTCTGTTTTCAGTCTTCAAAAACATGATGCTTTTGGATGCTGCTGTGCTATAAATCTTGGAAGCGGTGGTTTTACGCAGCCATTATCAGGATAATCTCTCAGCCCAGTGCACCAGTCTCACTCCTGTCATGTCAGAAGCCCTCAGGTGGCAGCAATTTACAGATCACACATGTAGGGAGATGAGAACGGGTGGCGTGTCAGTTCACACGTGTTACAGCCGTCCGGACCGGCAGCCCTGCTGAAGTAATGAAGACGTACAACACGACTGTGATGTTTCTCCTTAAACGTCCATTGCATTGTTTATACTGATATAATGGTACATCATTGAGTTGCATCTCAAATAAATTGATACTACCACAAATGAGGAAATGATGGGGATGTAATGGGGCCCGGCTGCGTTACAAATGCATCGCGTAGGGGTGAACTCGTCCGTTCAGAGGTCAATCTGGAAACAAAAAGACCTGCATCCCTTGGATATTCAATCGGTGCACTTACTGTAGTCTTTGTACCGCGGCGGTGCAGAACAACTGGCCCGGGGTGGGGCGGCGTGGCCCGGTTCGGGTGGGAGGACTCGGGCTGAAATGGCAGGTGAGTTATAGAGCGCTTGTCCACATCCACAGCTCTCAGCGGTAGGAGGTTAATATTCTCACGTCATTAGGTCCACTGGCTCGGACGACGGCTCATTGAATCAGGCAGCAAATTATTTCCTCACGTGGCAGAGGACAGCGTGCTTCAAAGAGAGAAGGGGCCGAGGTCAGAGTGGCTCTCCGCTGTGATTAATGGCCGGGGATCAGCCGAGGTGGGCCGTAAGGTAGGAATGTGACGCGGGCTTTTGACAGCCTTGACTTTTTAAGCTGGAGTTGACCCCCGGCCCCTAGCAAACTTTGTTTCCAACGCTGGTGCTGACTGGCCTGATGGGCCCCGTCACGGACACCCAGCACCCAGCGAGAACAACCGTGTGCCTAATGACTAGTCTAATCACTAGTGTTACTGAGACCAGAAATGGTCTTTACCCACAGCAGACAGCAACAGGGCAAACCACAGGCAAACCCTCACCAGTGAGCGATGGACTACACATGCCATAAACCTCCACTCACTGTAGAAACAATTTTTCAACGATGAATCAATGATAAAAACAACTGGGCAAAATATAATTTGCTTAATTTTGTTAGGGCTGCCCTAGAGCAACACTCTGGCCGGTGGTCGTTGAGCACTGCGACGGCGCGCAGAGTTGCTACACCATCTCTCTTCCTGCCTCACGGCCTGCAAGGACCCACAGCCCCCCGGTTTCCTTCAAACGCCACCGCTGACGGATTACATCTCTCCCCACAAAACAAATGCACTCTCCCTCTTGTACCGCGGCACTGAAAATCAATCCTATTCTTTACAGATGCCATTGTAGGCATCCCATCATTGTTTATATACGAGGGAAATGTATCTTAAAGTTACAGCGAGATTAATAAAAAAACAAGGCAATATGAAAGAGCAAAAAATATTCACATGGAAGGATGATCTCTTAGGTGGTAGAAAATAAGACTGCGCTCTCGTATACGGGTTAACATATCCCAGAAGCTCAAATACGTCCTGGCCTCTCTACAGTATCTCTAGCTGAGTGGGTTGAACTGTCAGGCAGTACTCCTGTATGCTTGAGCATCTATCTAATAGCAAATAATCACTAGCCGGCTGCCACTTCCTGGCAAATGATCGATGACACTTGATGGATGACTGTGCCCACGTTCAGTTTCACTCCCATCTCGTCCCACAGGCACACGAGACAGCCGTGGCGTTCTGCCTCGTGGCCCAGCCCCGGCGTTCTGCCTCGTGGACCAGCCGTGGCGTTCTGCCTCGTGGCCCAGCCCCGGCGTTCTGCCTCGTGGACCAGCCGTGGCGTTCTGCCTCGTGGCCCAGCCCCGGCGTTCTGCCTCGTGGCCCAGCCCCGGCGTTCTGCCTCGTGGCCCAGCCCCGGCGTTCTGCCTCGTGGCCCAGCCGTGGCGTTCTGCCTCGTGGACCAGCCACGGCGTTCTGCCTCGTGGACCAGCCACGGCGTTCTGCCTCGTGGCCCAGCCACCCTTGCTTGCAACAAAAAGTCCTGATTTGACACTCCCAGAGCTGCGAACGAGGGGATTGGAGAGAAAGGAACCGGGAGACGCCTGGAACCCAAACTGCGCCTCTCCAGTGGTCACTGGGAAAAGAAATCACAATTTTTCAATATTAGAGGGAAATTAAATCATCTGATGATCTAATTGGAAGTAGACGTGGGGCTTGCGCATGGCAGAGAGGATTATGGTCTAGCACCTGCAACATCACTCTCTGGGGCCCCATTACAAGGTCCTTATTAGTTTTTACTCTGCAGATTAAAATGCGAGCGCGGCAATCTTTGATCTCTCACTTGCTGACACAAATCCTTTCAAGCCCCAACATTTTCTGCTGGGTAATTAGTGCTAATTAAAAGGTTTCAAGCAGGCAGTGAGCGCCGCTCCTCTCTCGTCCAAATTGCCATCAAGTTCTCCCCGTCTAACGGATCTGTGTGTGATCCACGTTGGCCCAGTTTTAGAGTGATTATCACGGCAACTGCACAAACAACAACTCTGGCGTCTTGCGCAACTACATAATTACAAGGATGCAGACCCAAAATCTGAATTCAAAAACTTAAAACCAATCAGCGGGACAACAACCCTACAAGGCATGCAATGAAAAATAAAGGAACGATCTGAAAGATCTAAAACTCTCAAGTTTAAAAAAATTAAATATGGTTCTAATTAAAAACAGTCTGGTTTAATTTAATTGCAGTGCACTCCACATTACCACTTAAATATATGAGGCATATTTAACCAGATCTTTCATCAGCCTGTTATTACATTATAATTAGCTGTCATTCCAACATATCTTTATGCAGGCGGTAAAGTGTCAGGTATGCAGACATCTCCCTCTGACATGCAAGAAACAATATCATTACACAGTGTTTCAAAATGATAATTACATAATCTTTGCATTGGACCAACTACATGTGACAATTAGACACATTCAAACCAATTAAAGCAACCACACACCCCATGTTCATCCATGTAAAATGATGCTGACTACTCAAAGACCCTACTATTAAGAAATGATTTTGAATTTTTCCAAAGCCCATTACCTCTGCCGAGGAGGGAACGCTAGTGTAAGTGGCTGTTCAGTAACTGAATAAACATGAATTCTTTTAGAGAATTTATGTCACTGTTTAGCACAACGGAATAAAAACATGAGGTTTGTACACTGAATTAACACAACTAAATTCCAGTTCAGACGTTCCCACCCCAAGATCGGTTCTCCTTTGTTGACAAAGAATGTGTAAATGGTAAATGTAAGTCTCCCTCCCTTTGTTGATGGAGCCCATGAAGCACTGCTGTTTGAAAAGCTGCTGCAACCGCGTGCTACATTTCAGGACCCCGGTGTGCCATTCACAGCAGTTCTAACCCTGGGTTTCAAACATGTGGCTTTAGAAAATGTGGCAATGCTTCACTTGTGCTGTATCATTTCCAAATGTTTCAACGCAGGCTGCGGGTCTGAACCACGGATCTGTGGGAGGACCGATCTGTTTCATAATGCAGTTATGAGGCACAAACTTCATCATTCACATCTTCAGCCCTTACATCATTTGAAAGGTGCCATCAATTTTCTCTCTAGTGAGAAATGCCTGAAGGTGCCAAGTACAATAGAAATGGCTGAAAACACCATGGACCACAAATGCTTATCTGCTCTGGACAAGAAGCAAATAAAACTTTTCTGGAAGTCACTGAGTTTACTGGTCTAAATTCATTTCATTCGCTATACTGAGGATCAACAAAAAACAACACTGGTGATCACACTCTAGCTCATATCCTCCACCAGTTACCCTATTAAGTCTTATTATTTCCCCCGTTATGGTTGGTGCTACAGCCCTAAACATGGCTGCTGTATGCTGATAGATGCTCTGCATCGTTCATTATTCTGCTCATAATTCCTCTACATCTTATTCCATCCAGTGATCATTTTTTCACAACTGCCGCTCGCCTCTAGACTAACTACCTGGATTGCTGAATAATTTGTAACTTAGTTAGTTTCCCTCATGCTACTGATTGTGATGGTTATACATTTGTCATCTC